>NC_091471.1:151813525-152113525 GCF_036971445.1 Narcine bancroftii
TTTCTCATCCAGGTCAACAAAATTTTATCCACCTTTCTACATCTCTTTACCCTTTGTCCAAACGGCTATAGCACTTGACCGAAACAACACACAAAATTTAAAGGCTGCAAATCTGAATCTAGCCTACATAAGCTGCAGAGCACCGATGTTGTAATTAGTCTCAGATGTTTCCATGAAGCAAATCAAAAGGCATGTTGTGAGCGAGCGCAGCGAAGAGACTGAGACAGCAGGCAGTGAGCTCAAATACCACATCTGCCTTATTTTGAATTCCACACTGCAGCACTTAAGCCCATCTCTGGACCCACCACCAATGTCCAAGTCCTTGCTTCACGATGATGGAAGCGCGGACACGGCCTTCTGGTCTGGACCAGATGAAACGGTCCCCCAATGCCATCCTTGCCACGTCGGTACTGCCATCTACCTTTGAAAAGAGATCAATCCCTCAAATAATCCTGGCTGATTTTTATAATGACAATGTCTACATAATCCCTGGGCAAGAGAGCTGGCAAAATTTTTAAACTCTAAATATTTATGACATTTAAAAGTATTGAAAGTTAATAGAATATTAAACTTTATTTTTAAAAGTACAAAAAAAATCTATGAATGCTTAGCATGCAAATAATACAAAATAAATGTGTTACTATGTCCTTCAGGAGACGATGTTCTCCATGACAACCAATGGAGAAGCTAACTCCGTACTTGGTGTCCACCACTGCACGTGCATGCTGAGGAATTGATACAATAGAAAGCTCTTTCACTGAGCTTGAGGAAATGAGTGTTATAGCACACCTGAAAATTTATGACCATGATATTGGGCTTTATGAATAAATCCTGATGTTGATCACAGATACTCGGATAAAAATTGTCAGCTATGCAATTCTCTGCAAAATCCAAGACAATGCTGTTGGGATAAATGGCAAACTTATGACATAATTTTCAATATATCAAGCCATTATGCTGTGCACATATTTATTTATACTTCATTCATATTTTGAAGGTAAATGGTATAATGTTGTATGGCCATTGCAATTCTCTAGTATCATACAATGAATTTGATGCTGGACCACAGGCAAAGTTTCACTAGGCACCCTTTTTAATAATCTGCTTGCTTTCCATCAATCTTTAGAAAGTCAGTCTTTGGGTTACAGAATCACTGTTACCCATATAATTTTTCTGATCAAGAATTAATTCACCCAACTGTTTATAATTTATCCACTGCCTTAAAAGTCGGCACAATTATCATTTCCTCTAACCCAGAGCTCACATTGGAGGGGCGAGACAGCAGAAAGATTCATAAATTCCCAGGGGAATATTCTGCTCTCTCTTGTGCTTGAATTACTGTGATAAACTTTGCAACGTAGCTTTGTTAGCTGGAACACTAAATTAATCAAAGGATTTACAAATGTCAAGCAGAATAATTTCATAAAATTCTTCACTCAGCAGCAGGATGTTCTTCCCTAAATATAGCTGATTACTTTCATTAAATGAAGGTCAAGTACTCTTTGCAGATATTGGAGATTCCATGAAGCCAAACAAACTCTCCCTCCACCCAATAAAGCAATCATTGGAACTGTACTGATTGGTTATTCAAATGCAGGTAAAAATTATGTCAACTCTCTTGATGTCAACTGCTTTGATGATAAAATGTGAAGATATTAGCAAATTGAAGCAGAGGTTTGTGGATTATAGAAACATGCAATAGGCCAACATCTTAATCAGTCTAATGAGACAAAATCAAATTCCTAGTGATGAAGCTAGAGGAAACTGTTCCATTTATCTGATGATCTTTGAATGGATCTGAAACTTGAAAGTATATTAGGAAGTGAAGATGACAGAAGTCAAAGCAGATTTCTTTCAAGAAAAAATGTGTAAAGGAAAATGATCTAAGTCATTAAAACAATGAAAAGAATGAATAATGGAGATATTAATGGATGTAGAAAATCAAACTAAGAAATGGTTTTTCTGGAACCAGGGTATTTAGGCCAAAGCAGATGAGAACATAATGATTCCTGCAGGATAAAGCAAAAGACAGACCTCTGTCATTCTTTAATGCCTTCCTGTTCATGGAGAGCCTCCAGTGGTTTTTCAAATACATAAAATTCTATTTGACAAAACAAAATCTGTTGCTCTATCATTGGAACGAATGCAAAGCTGTTTTTTTTTTAATACACATGATATTTTTTTCAGATCTGGGCAGTGCTGGGTAGGTCATATCCCTATTGACCATTGAGAAAATGGTGGTTATTTCCCTTCATGAACTATTGTAGTCCTTCTAGTGAAGGTGTGTCACACAATGCTACTTGTTTGTATTTTTAATGCTCTAGACTTTGAACCCAGCATCAATATGATTACAAATCAGAATGGTATGGATTTTGGAGAGGAGCAGACATGTTCTCATGCACTTGCTGTCTTTGTTCTTCTCATCATTAAAGTGCCAGATTATAGAACATTTTAAATTTTGTGTGTTGTTTCGGTCAAGGTTACTCTTTATATCCATTTTGGATATAAAACAGCATGTAGCCACTGTGCATCAATAGTGGAGGGAATGAAAGTTGAGGCTAGTGGCAGATGAAGACTTTTTGTTCTTGTGCATTGAGGGTGTAGTCATGCAGACAAGTGGAGTGTGTTCCATCCCAGTTTAGATTTGTGTCTTGTGAAGGGTGGAGAGACTTTGGGATGTCAGGACATGAATCCCTCATAACAAGATGCCAAACCTCTGACCTGCACTTTTGGCATCAGACTGCTGGTTGAGTTATAACCTCCAGAATGGTGATGGTGGGAGCTCCATGAAAATTAATGCAATCAAATGTCAAGGGACAGAAGTGACACTCTCTCTTTTGATGGACTACTCTTCACCTGGAACTTTTGTGATGAAGAAAAATCTTTAAATAAATGAAAACCCAAAGCAAAACAGAAACCACAATATTATGAAATATTATATCAAGAAGCTAAATGATCTAAAAGCAAAAATCTATAGATGCTGTAAATCTGAAAAACAAAGGATTAAGTGTTGGAATTACCCAGAGCCTGGTACATTATCTTTCTTTTCTCTTTCCACAGGTGTAGTCTGACCTTGAGTTTCCTCATTGTTGGCAGCAAAAGGAAGTAATTTATTCAGTAAAGCAAATAAAAAATAAATCTAATTCCACATGATTGTATGTAGTGTTGATATGAATTGTACCAAGATCACTCATCTAATTCAGAAGCCATGTCCCAAACAATAAACCTTAAAACTCCAAATCCTGACTTCTTGATCACATCACTGATCCAGCCAAAATAATAACATATGCACACAGTCTATTCTTCAATTTGGATTGTCATAACTTTACTTGTCTTCTTTTTCTTTCTTTCTTCTTTGGCTTGGCTTCGCGGATGAAGATTTATGGAGGGGTAAAGTCCACGTCAGCTGCAGGCTCCTTTGTGGCTGACAAGTCCGATGCGGGACAGGCAGGCACGGTTGCAGCGGTTGCAAGGGAAAATTGGTTGGTTGGGGTTGGGTGCTGGGTTTTTCCTCCTTTGCCTTTTGTCAGTGAGGTGGGCTCTGCGGTCTTCTTCAAAGGAGGTTGCTGCCCACCAAACTGTGAGGCGCCAAGATGCATGGTTTGAGGCGAGATCAGCCCACTGGCGGTTGTCAATGTGACAGGCACCAAGAGCTTTCTTTAGGCAGTCCTTGTACCTCTTCTTTGGTGCACCTCTGTCACGGTGGCCAGTGGAGAGCTCGCCATATAACACGATCTTGGGAAGGCGATGGTCCTCCATTCTGGGGACGTGACCTACCCAGCGCAGTTTGATCTTCAGCAGCGTGGATTCGATGCTGTCGGCCTCTGCCACCTCGAGTACTTCGATGTTGGAGATGAAGTCGCTCCAATGAATGTTGAGGATGGAGCAGAGACAACGCTGGTGGAAGCGTTCTAGAAGCCGTAGGTGATGCTGGTAAAGGACCCATGATTCAGAGCCGAACAGGAGTGTGGGTATGACAACGGCTCTGTATACGCTAATCTTTGTGAGGTTTTTCAGTTGGTTGTTTTTCCAGACTCTTTTGTGTAGTCTTCCAAAGGCGCTATTTGCCTTGGCGAGTCTGTTGTCTATCTCGTTGTCGATCCTTGCATCCGATGAAATGGTGCAGCTGAGATAGGTAAACTGGTTGACCGTTTTGAGTTTTGTGTGCCCGATGGAGATGTGGGGGGGCTGGTAGTCATGGTGGGGAGCTGGCTGATGGAGGACCTCAGTTTTCTTCAGGCTGACTTCCAGGCCAAACATTTTGGCAGTTTCCCCAAAACAGGACGTCAAGCGCTGAAGACCCGTCCATCTCCCCTACCCATTCTCTATGGATCCTATAGTCACTGTTGAACCATTGCTGGCATTATTAGTCATAAATTCCTGAGTTGCTGATCAATTATCCTGATAAATGACTCTGACTTAACAGGGTCACAATAGATGAGATTATGTTGACCTGCCCCAGTGTTCAAACTTGCATCTTGTAGCGGCTGCAGGGATTTACATGTCTGCAGTGGCCACAGAGGGCCAGAAGAGCCAGGAGAGCTTGCCATCTTAATCTCAGAGCCATTCTGCAGCAGCTTCAGACGCTGTATCACTGAGGTTCTGTCCTATTGGTCTCCAATTGCCATATCAAAGCTTTTTGAACTATTGGTTAATTTGTCTGGTCATCAGATGCAGGTAAGTAAAATTAAAATAGAATTTCAACAATTAAATGAAATACAAATGAATAAAATTAAAAGTAAGGAAAATCTGATTCATAACAGGTTAAAATATTCTTGTAATTTTAAAAAAATGTGAAATCATCAGGCACTTGTGATTTTCAAAGAATTGGCATCTCTATTCTTTTTACTAGCACTCGCTGAAATAATGCATCCAGCAACATTAGTCAGGATCAAATAAAAACTGTATTACATGGTGTATTAGTGGCATGTTCATACTTTGTTTGAATTCAGCATTTGGCTGAATTTAAACTCTCCCAGGCTTTCAGAAGGAAATGAATTGCACTCACATGCTAAAGGAAACATTAGTTGACAGGTTGCTTTCATGATGTAAGGTTGGTTTTGCCTGATTTACATGGCAGGGGTCCATTGTTACTGTCTAGTGGCAAAGGACTTCAAAGCAATATCTTTGCCACAGTACAATTGATACTGTTTTCCGGATAAAGTGGGGTGTAACCTTCAGCCAAGCATTTGACAGATTTCCACAGCAGTTTCTGGTGAAAATTTCAAACTTTGGAAGTAGAGACACAAAGAAAAATCCAAGTAAGATTTGATTTATAAACCCAGTGGAGTAGTTAATGTATGTGTAGGATCCAAAACGCCACTTTGATGCTTCACTCTTGTGCCTCCCAACAAGCTTCTTACATTTCCTCATCCTCTTCTGCCTGACAATAAAATAATCACAGGATTCCTTTGGGGAAATGCATATCTCAGGTCAAGACATTGTGCATCAATGCCTCCCTTAGTAGACAGGAAGAAAGTAAAGAGGTGACTCTGAAAGCATAAAAAGGAAATGTATTCAGAATGAAAACATGTGGAAGGAATAGGAAAGAAGAATATGAGGGAAGATCTGTGCAAATAATGGAGAGCAGTATCAATTTCAACAAGCCAGATACTACACTTTTGTGATTCATGGATATCAACAAAAGTGCTTCAGTTGACTTAAAAATGAGTGCAAAAGTGCATAGGAATGAGAACTTTAAATGATGAGAGAATGGAGAAATCAAAGTGTATGGAATTAAATCAAATTTAAAAGTGAAATCCTCAATAGAGTAACACTGTGCCCAGTATTTGAAAGAATGATTTGACTACTCGATGAAATTACCAAATTGAAAACTAGAATGTTCTTCCCCAGTCCCTTGACTTCATTCAATTCACAACATAAAAACTTGCATAACCTGCGAAGTTAGTTGAAGGTAATGGAATGCCATAAAGAGAATGGTTTCACTCCCAAGGATTTATATGTTGCCTTAAAAAAATTTGCAAGTTGCCTGTCATTATTGGTGATCATGAATTTTGGACAGACATGCTGGCAAATAATGTCTACCTCAAATTATTTCTGATTATTTTTATTATTTCCTTTCCTTTGGGAGTTAATTTAGGTGACAGTATGAAATAATTAATGAACACTAACTTCCCTGCATGCTACAACATCCCTTGACATTATGCCTGCTAACCCATTTTTCCAATAGTCAAGATTTTGCCATTTTAAATTCGTGTCAAATAGCACAGTCATTCAAAAATATTTTTTTTTTCTCTCAAGTCTGACTTAAAGTAGTGTTGCACTATCAATAATCACAAAAGACTGGAATTGTGAAACTGATAAGCTTTTATTACCTATAGACGGGAACAGCCGTCAACCTCATTGATCAAGGCAGAGTGAAATGGGGAACATGCCAGGGGATATGGATTGGATCAATCTCAGGAGGTGTGTCCAGCTGGCAGCAGCCAATCATAGCATAACAGTGGTTTACCACAAGTAGTAAATTACAATCTTCCATCACATCAAGAAAAGTTATCTGGCTTGTTACACAATGAAGATACTTTCCTCACTGTTGCAATCAAACTGATACCCCAAAGGATTTAAACGGTTTCAGTCCAGCAAGTCAGGTCAAAATGTGCCAACTAAGACAGTAAATTCATATTCCAAAATTATCTCCCCAAAATGTTGGTAGCTGTTTTTTCAATGTTTATCCTTGCATGAAATGTTATTTTTGTGCAGAGAAGAACATTGTATCAGTGGCAAACAAAGAAATGCTGGAGGAAGTCAGACATCATCCATGGGTGGAAATAGTCCGTTTGGACCATTTATCGAGGCTAAAGTGAAACGGAGATGATAAGAAATATCTAAGGGAGGAAGGAACTGGTGGAGAAAGCAAGAGGTGACAGGGAATTGGACAAAAGATGTGAGAGGTGGAGGCAGGGAGAGGGAGAGATCACTAAAATGTGTGAAGGAGGAGGGAAAAAAGAAACCATCATAGGTTTCAATATTCGGTAGAGCCACATATTGAAATATATTGTCAGCAAAATACTGCTGTTTGACCTTTATAGGAACAGAAGACAGTGTCGCGAGTACTTTAGGAAGTGAAATAATGTACTTTTCTTCTTGCATTACCTTGTTGGATCTCTCCCAGTTTAGTGTTCAAGATACAGATACTTTTGAATAAAATCTGGGCTGATCCACAAATGTAGTAACGAAGCAGTACAACACTGCCAGTGCTGTCATTTTTTTTAGATGAGTCATTAATCTACTCAAACAAACATAAAAGCTTTCCTGGAACTATTTCAAACAATAGCTGGAAGCTCTGTCTGATGGCCTGATAGAAATATAGCCCTCAACCAAAGTATTAAAAAAATTGCTTAGTTCTTATCATTCTTAAAACAATATTTTGCACAGCCTGGTCACCATGTGGCTTGTAGTCCAATAAACAATGACATGAGAGTGGAAGGTGTGACACAAATTGATGTATTTTTTCTTTGTTTCATTTCCAAGTTCAGAATCTCTTTTTTTCACAATGTCAATCTTCTCAGATTTCTCTTTCCCTTATTGTTCAAGATTCACAGTCACAAGCATGGGGATGCTTTGGGGTGAAACCAGGACCTCAAATATGCAAAGCATGCATGCACTCTTGTTTCTGATCATGTCATTGATCTGAATCACATTGAATTGGTTGGCAGGCTCCACCAGTTTTCTGTGCACTTGCCTTCAACGTGGGTAGAGCTGTCTCAACGTGGGTAGAGCTGTCTCTTTTTCTTAATGCAAATAGTTTTCAACAAAAGATTTCAATTACAACTGCTAGTGTTATTGTAGAATTGCTTAATGGTTTGTAGCAGGTTGCTCTCTCAATTTTAATGAAGCCTTTAAACTATTTAAAAGAAACATGCTAATGTCTTCATTAGCATGGCAGAGAGACATTTGTTAGGTTCCCACATTTAAATTACAGATAGCTATTTCAATCCACAGATGTAGTTCTCGATAGTGATTTTTCCACAGCAAGCCATTAAGATCTAGGATGGTTTTGAATTTAGAAATCTGACTTGGTGATTGATTTAAATTAGATTTTAAAAAAACTCTTTTTTTTTTGCCTAGTTGATGAATATAGAGGTTAGCCCCCTTATTTGGATCAAACTATCTTATAATGAGCAAGAACAGTGGTT
Organism: Narcine bancroftii; assembly: GCF_036971445.1. Lineage (NCBI taxonomy): Eukaryota > Metazoa > Chordata > Chondrichthyes > Torpediniformes > Narcinidae > Narcine > Narcine bancroftii. The sequence goes on from NC_091471.1 coordinate 151,821,682, forward strand.
TCAAACATTTTCTTACCACTCACATACCATTTCAAGTAGTCCCTATGCCATCAGTGCTCTGTGATTAGTAAAGGGTTGCTTAAGGTGGAATGTGAGTAGGAAGGGAAGGTTGAAAATCACTGCTTTAGACCCAATTGTTACTGAAATATTTTGCTTGAGAAAAAATTGTCATTGGCCCATTTCCTTTGGAGTTATGAAACCATGCACATAACGAGTCAATGAGGTATGATTTAAACAGTGGTTTTCAAACATTTTTTTTCCACCAACAAAGCACCTTAATGATCCCTTACAGATCACTGAATACCGATGGCATAGGAAATACTTAAAGTGGTATGTGAGTGGACTGAAAAAGGTTGGGATCCACTGAGCTAGTCCTTCTAGCTCAATCGTTTTCTAAATTATTCTTTCCACTCACATACCACTTTAAGTAATCCCCATGCCATAGTTGCCCTGTGATTAGTAAGGGATTATTAAAGTGGTATGTAGGTGGAAAAAAAAGTTTGAAAAACACTGGATTATATGGATCTTTTTAAGTTCTACATTGCACTAGATGAGCACATAAAATTGGTATGCAGAAAGTTTTAATGTGAAGTTCAATCCATCAGTTCTATGCCAGTTCACAAAGTAATTTCATTCCACACTCATTTTCTCTAAGCTATATTCTCCCGAAATATATCTGATGTATTGAAGAGAGCAAGGTTAATAGCAATCAGAAAATGAAAAAAAAAAAATCTGAAAACCTGAAATGCTGGAAATGCTCAGCAGGTCAGGCAGCATTTGTGAAATGAAATATATTTTTAATGTTTCAGGTTGAAGATCTTTCATTTAGAAACCATGAACAGTTCTGAAGGAGCAAACAGATATCTGGGAATTATGCCAGAGCTAAAACCAAAATCTGATCAGGGAAGGCTGACAGGCTGCTGAGAATCACAGAGCATGCTACTATTAGAACTTCTCCCCTTACATTTTCAATGACCTGGGTTTATTCCTGGCCTTCGATGCTGTCAGTGTGGAGTTTGCATCTTTTCCATGTGAATGTGTGGGCTTCTTTCAGGAGTTTGTTTCCTGTATGTAGATTGTAGGTAATTTAGCCACTATAAATAGATGATGAGTGAATTATACAATATAGTGACAGTTGATGGGAATTTAGGGAAAATATCACTCAAGATTCAAGATTTAATTCCTTTATTCTCAGGTTATAAAACAGGTGTAATATTGCACAAAATTTGCTTTAGACAGACAGAATCGTCATCAGCAGAAATTTCAAATGCTACTTACCGTCAGAGAAAGAGAAGGAAAAGGGAGTCCCCCCATCAAGTGCCCCCCCAGGATTCACTTCCAGTGCTCCCACAGCCTCCACAGCAACACCATCTCCAATTCAAATTATCAGCCACCTAAGCTCCATAACCAAACCTCTGACACGATCTAGAAGCCTTCAGCGCCCTTGTCACCCTCTCGCATCCCAATTGTGATACCTGGTACCTCTTCAGCCAGTATCAAGCTAGTCTCCAGCAGTCCACAGCCTGGTGTGAGTCCTTTGATCATAGTCACCAGCAGCCCTCGGCCTAGGTGGGTTCCTCGTCTCAAGTGCCAACAGCCTGCCACCAGTGTGCTCTTCAGCTGCAAAGCACATCACTGGTCCTCTGTCATGGCCATCTCCTCTGCTTTACTTTCTGAAACAGGGTACATTTTCTTGTACCTGCACCTGTCCTCTCCTTACTCAGAGTCTGAAACCCCTCAAGGCTGCTGTTGAACATAGGCGCAGCCATCTTGCGCCCAGCTCCATGGTTGCAGAACCTTAGAATAAATTAGATTAAATCAATAGGAAATGGGATTACTTTGTGAGCTGGCATGAAACTGATAGACTGAAGAGCCTCCTTCTATATCATCATGAAGTAATTTGAAAGGATTTGATAGGGTAGGCATAGAAAAGATGATGAGTGGTAGAAACTAAATCTAAGATGAATTAATGCAAGATAATCACTAATAAATCCAGTATTGAATTCAGGAGATGTCTTTTATCCAGATTTTTTCATAGGTGGAAATAGCATTCAAGCTAAAACATGATAAGAAAATTAGAAAGAAAGGAATAAAAGGAAGTTGGCGAGCTGATAGGAAACTCATGAGGAACTTGGACATTGGAGAAACTGGAGCACCTTGTCTCTGTCTGCCACAATAGCGTGCATCTCCCAGTGGCAAACCATTTCAACTCTCCTTCCCATTCCCTTGTTGATATATCTGCACATGGTCTCATTTACTGCCAGACTAAGAGCACCTGTAAATTGGAGGAACAACACCTCATCTTTCAACTGGGCACCGTCCAATCAGGTGGCATTCATTTCAACTTCTCTTGCTTTCATTAATTCCCCCCCCCACCCCCCCACTCTCTGCTTCTCACATCATCTCTCAATTCCCTGTCTACTTTCTCACAGACTGATAAATTCTACCTCGACCATTATCACATCCATTTAACACCTTTTGTTGGTCTGGATTTCCTCCCCAATTGTTTGAATTCTGAGACTTTCTGATATATCCTGCTTCTCCTTTTTCTGATTTTTCCTTCAAGAAAGGGACAGGCCCGAAATGTCAGCAATATATCTTTGTCTCCTATGGATACTGAAAAGACCAGCTGAGTTCCTCTAGCATTTTGGTATGTTTACTACAACCACAGCATCTACAGCCTACCATGTTTTATTCAGTTTAGTTGATCCACTGTGAAATCTCTTCTTTTTATTCAAACTTAATTTAAAATTTTCAAGAAAAAACTTATACAAAGTCCATAATATAAAACTGAAAAACTACAAACCCACCCCATCCTCCCCCCCCCCCCACCCCCAGCAAATCCTGCAAGGGAAGCATACAAAATACATCATAAAAAGAAACACATACAACAATTTAAGATATTATTAAACCCATACATTTCAAATATGGTGACCACATCTTAATAAAAAAGGCATAATTATCATGCAAATTATATGTTATTTTCTCCATATAATTACAAGACCCCAACTCATTATGCCAACAAGTTACATTTACCTCAGCCTCATTTTTCCATGAAATCGCCATATATTTACGAGCTACAGCCAATGCTAGACGAAGAAAAGCTGTCTGAAACTTGTCCAACCCCAAATCACTAAATAGGACAGTACAACCCAACAAAAAATTTTTTGGATCTATTAAAAATTTAATCTTAAACGATTTTTGAAAAAATTCCCTATTTTTTTGCCAAAATAGTTAAACCTTAACACAAAGCCAAACCGAGTGTAAAAATGTTCCTATACATAATCGACATCTAAAACACATTTCTAAATGACTACATCCATATTTTTTTCAATTCCTCAGGGGTCAGATACAACTGATGCAAAAAATTATAATTAACCATTCTATATCTTCCATTAAGCAATTTAGTCACTCCATCAAAAAACATAGACTCCCAATCAGCCTGATTAATATCGCAAATTAAGTCATTTTCCCATTTAATCCTAGATTTATATAAATTTATTTTATCCATAGTGTCTTGCAACAATGCATACATCTCAGAAATAAAATCCTTATTTAATGAGTGAGAAATCAAAAACTCAAATTTCAATAACTTGGGAATTTTCATTTCCCTTCTAAAATTATCTTTCACTGATGCTCCAATTTGATAGTACACAAATAAAGAATTCACTAAAATTCCAAATTTCTCTCTAAGTTGATTAAAAGATAAAAAAATTACCATCTTCAAAACAATCCTGCAACAAGTTTATTCCTTTAATCTGCCATTCTTTTAAAAATCTATTATTCAGCGAAAAAATAATCAATTTATTTTGATATATTGGAGCCTGAACTGATATTTTACCTTTCGTACCTATCAATAAATTCCTTTTAGTCCAAATCTAACAAATGTTTTAAAATCAGTACATTATATCCCTGTAATAAAACAGAATTCCACTTAAATATGAAATGATGTGAGTAAGGTTCTGAAATACTATCCAATTCTACCCTAACCCAAATAGGAGGATATGAAACATCCAACATCCGATTAATAAATCTTAATTGAGCTGCCTCATAATAATTTTGAAAATGAGGCAATTGTAAACCTCCCAAGGGATATTTCCAAGTCAATTTATGTATCACTACTCTAGCTAACTTCCCCGTCAATAAAAAAATTATTGTACTACTTTATTTAAGTCCTGAAAAAAAGATTTTGAAAGTAGACAAGGAATCGACTGAAAAGGATACTGAATTTGCGGAAAAACATTCATCTTAATACAATCTACTCGACCTACTAATGACAAAGGTAAATCCTTCCACTTAATCAAATCAGCCTTAATCTTTCTCATTAACGGTAAATAATTTAAGTTATACAATGATTGAATATTTACATCAATCATTATACCCAAATACTTAACTTTATCAGTCCAAATAAATTTAGTAATCTGTCTACACTGATCATAATTTGCATCAGAAATTAGTAATATTTAACTTTTGTCCCAATTCACCTTCTTCTTTCTTTGGCTTGGCTTCGCGGACGAAGATTTATGGAGGGGGTAAAAGTCCACGTCAGCTGCAGGCTCGATTGTGGCTGACAAGTCCGATGCGGGATAGGCAGACACGGTTGCAGCGGTTGCAGGGGAAAATTGGTTGGTTGGGGTACACCATATTGTTCTAAACATTCTTGCAAATAAATTAAAGATCGTTCCAGATTAGTTAAGTATATCAAGACATCATCAGCAAATAAATTAATCTTATGTTCATCATCTCACTGTGAAATCTCTTCAAGCAATGCCTGTCCTGAAGAAGTTCTCCGCTCTTCAAAAGCAGTTCAGTGAGAGTCTCTCTCATTTCTTCCCATTTGCACTGCCAGCTGATCTCTATAACCATGTTTTCACCCAGACTTGCTTTCACAGCCACAAATCTTTCCTGGCTATTTGCCTCTGCTGCAATCTGGATTTGAGCTCTGGTTCCAAGCCCTCAAGTTTAGCTCCTGCAGGGATCTTGGGTACCTGCACCGCATTGATTCCTGCTCTCTTCTCTCCTCCCGCCTTATCCTACAGATTACCATCTGATGATTCTCAGATACCAACGGACCCTCATTTTTTTTCACTACCACAGCTCCGTACCTCTCTCGCCATGACCTACCATGGACCTCTCCTGCACTTCATCCACTACCGGATCTACACATTCAACCATTGATTCTATGCACACTTGGCAAACATCGAGGATTGGAAGCTCTTGTCCCTAGAGACTGTTGCCTTGGGTACTCCCCCTCCCACCTGGATCTCCACTGTGGCCCTGATAGTTTACAGGACTGAGCTCTTGATGCGGGCGTCTACCCTAGCCCTGGTGACCTACAGGATCAAGCTTCTAACACAGAGGTTCTCGACCTTTTTCTTTCCACTCACATACCACTTTAAGTAATCCCTATGCCATCGGTTCTCTGTGATTAGTAAGGGATTGCTTAAGGTGGCATGTGAGTGGAAAGAGAAGGTTGAGAATCACTGCTCTAGATATAATCCTTCCTGAAATATTTTGCCGGAGAAAAATTGTCATTGGCCCATTTCCTTTGGAGTTATGAAACCATGCACATAACAAATCAATTAGGTATGATTAAAACAGTGGTTTTCAAACTTTTTCTTCCATCAACATTCCACCTTAAGTGATCCCTTACTAATCACAGAGCACCTATGCCATAAGGTGATATGTGAGTGGAAAGAAAAAGATTGAGAACCACTGATCTAACATGAACTTTCACCCTGAACTCAGCGACTGACAGAACTGAGCTTCAGATGTGTGTTTTCACCTTGGCCCTTGTGATCTACAGGAGCCTCTATTGTAAATCCCACCCTGGCTCTGGGAGCGCATGGGCTTCTCTTTCTCCATCCTCGGACTTTCCCAATCCTCCCCATTCTCCATTGAACCCTTCCTACCCTATAACTCCTTATTCACCCTATAGTCCTCCCTTTCACAATACCCTCCACCCCATTGAACCTTCCCCTACCCCTGCCTGGTCTACAACATCCCATCTGACCTTCACCTCATGGAATCTGAATGCTCTATCCAAAGTAGAGGCCTCACCTTCATCCCCCTTCACTCACACCTTAACGAGTTCTGCTCACACCACGATGTTGAACTCTTCTTCCTTTGGCTCCATCTCCATCTGTACTTCCATGACCACGAATCTCCAACGCCCATTACAGATCCTTTCTTCCACTTTAAAAAGTCTTCCTCCTCATCGACAGCTCATTCTGGTCTTCTACCTGCTCTGGACCTTTATATTTCCAACTGCCGCTGTGACACCAACCGTATCGATTTCATTACTCCCCTCACTCATTCTAATCTCTGCCCCTCGGAATGCCTGGCCCTCCACTCTCTCTCCGCACCAATCCAAACTTCTCTATCAAACTTGCAGACAAGGGTGGCTCTGTTGTGATCTGGCACATTGACATCTATCTGGCCAAACCCAGACACCTCTTCTTACTTACCTCTCCACAGGACCCCAGCAAAACTCACCAAACCCCTGTATCACACACCACCTCTGAATTCATCACTTCCGATCACCTCCCTGGCATGGCCTCCAACCTCATTGTTTTCCAACCACGTACCTCCCATTTTGACTCCCTACCCAAGATCCACAAACCCAATTGTCCCAACAGACCCATCGTGTCTGCGTGCTTCTGCCCCACTGAATTTGTCTCCACTTACCTTTACTCTGTTTTGTCCCCCCAGTCCTGTCCCTCCCACCTACATCTGGGACAATTAAATGCTCACCATCACTTCAACATGAACTTGGTCCCCTCATGTTTACCATAGATATCCAGTCCATATACACCCCCATTCCCCATAATGAAGGCCTCAAAGCCATTCATTTCTTTTTAGACAATAGAACCAACCAGTATCCCTCCACCCTCTCTCTGGCTGGCAGAAGTTGTCCTCACCCTCTATAATTTAGCCTTTGATTCATCGCAATTTCTCCAGGTTAAAGGGGTAGCAATGGGTCCCAACTATGCCTGCCGTTTGTTGGCTATGTGGAGCAATCCATGCTATAAGTCGACACAGGCAAGGCCTCTCAACTTTTCTTCCACTATATCGATGACTACTCTGGTGTTGCCTCATGTACCCAAGATGTGTTCGTTGATTTCATTCACTTTTCTGTCAACTTACACCCCGACCTCTAATCCATCTCTAGCAACATTCTCGCTTTCTTCAATATCCCTTTCTCCATCTCTGGAGATTTGGCTTCCTCCACCTTCACGTGCCACAAGGACAGGATTCCTCTTGTCCTCAACTACCAGCCCACCAGCCTCAGCATCTAACATATCCTCCTCCATCATTTACACCTCCTACTATGTGATCCCACCACTAGACACATATTCCTCTCTACCTTCTGCAGGGATTGCTCCCTCTATAACTCCCCTGTCCACTCCTCCCTCTCCACCAATCATCCCCTTGGAACCTACCCCTGCGACTGCAAGAGATGCTCCACTTGAGCCCACACCTCCTCCCGCACCACCATTCAGGGCCCAAAACAGTCCTTTCAAGGGAAGCAACATTTCACTTGTGAATCTGCAGGTGTTATCTACTGCAACCGATGCTTCTGTTGTGGTCTCCTCTATATCGGAGAGACTAGATGCAGACTAGGGGATCATCTTGTTGAGCACTTCAGCTCTGTCTGCTGCAATAACGTGGAACTCCCAGTGGCCACCCATTTAAATTCTCAATTACATTCCCTTGCCAACATCTCTGTCCATGGTCTCGTACTGCTAGACTGATACCACCCGTAAATTGGAGGAATAACACCTCATCTTCCAACTGGGCACTCTCCAACTGGATAGCATTAATATCGATTCTCTGGCTTTCGTTAAAACCCCCTCTCACCCACTTCTTCTTCCATCATCTCTCCTTTCCCTGTCTCCTTTCACACAAACATGTTAAATTCTACCTAGTCCCTTATCACATCCAATTAACACCTTTTGTTGGTCTGGATTCCTCCCCCATTGTTTAAATTCTGAGACATTCTGATATATCCTGCTTCTCCCTCTTCTAATTTTTCCTTGAAGAAGGGCTCAGGCCTGAAACGTCTGCAATATATTTTTGTCTCCTTTAGATGCTGAAAAGACTAATGGAGTTCTTCCGGAATTTTGGTGTGTCAACATTGACTTTAAAGTTTAGAAATGCAGAGATTTCACCTAATTGAAACATGGTAACTTGTCTGGTTAAGTCTTGTGAGGGGAGGGCCATAACATCGTATACAACCCCAGTTACTTACAACAGTGTAATTTCTTGTTTTTGGTCGGTGGAGAAGCAGCTGATGTGCAGTTACAAAACAGTTCTTAATCTGGTCTCCATTCTTTAGTATCTTTATATTATTGATTAGTAACTATAGGTTAAATGATACAACTTATGACCCAAATGTACCAGTCGGCATGGCAATTTGTACATTTAATTAAAGGAATCATTAGAAACCAGAATTCATGAGTGTTACTCAATTATTGCAAGCTATTTATTTGGTTACTACTGACTAATTTGTAACTGAAATAGTGTATAACATAGATAAAATTGTTTGACTAGAAAAGATGACATTGCCAACCTGGGGAGTGACCAGCTCAATCAATCAGAATGACAGTTTTAGGCCAACAGAAGAAAGCAAGCTCCGCCAATAACAAGTAGTCCAAATAGGACATGTAATTGGAATGGATATGTGGCATCCAACTCTGCCTCACCTGGATGGAAATCAGGGTCTGTTTTCGTTGCAAAGGTTTTCATTCTCAGTAATTGTTCTGCTAAAGTTAATGCAATTCAGAATCCCCGCCTGGAATCTAAAGACTGCACTAAAGTGTGCCTGATGGAGATGAAGAAAAAAGATTGAAGACTGAATAGTGGTATATGTATATACAGTACATGCAAATAAGCAGGTTCTGTACATTTACTGAGTTATTTAAGTATTTGCAATGATATTTTCCATGAAAATTGGGTTCTATGGCCAAAATAGTTACAGGCAGTGACATTGCTTCCTTCCCTGCCTTAACAATGATGAGTTTGTACAAGCAGAGAAGGAGGCTACCTCATCATTCTGTCGACAATCTGCGCAGTTCCATTCCACCAATGAATACTGATATTTCTGCCCAATATTTTTGATGGTGATAAAACAGATTGTCTGGTTTAGAATGGCCTACTGCTGATGTTTGCAATATCCTTTCCATTTCACAAATGAGAATTTGATGGAAGTGCCCCACTTGTTCCCCACATTTTCTTTTCTTTGCTTTCGCCATCACCGACCAGCGTCTGTTTCCCAGCTCCACCCATTCCACCCACCCACTCTACAAAGTTGGCTCCATCTGCCTGTCATTCCTCACCCCTCCTCAGTCCACATCACTAACTGGTTTCTGCCCCATCCACCCACTTCTACCATTTTACACTGGCCGCCTTCCCGCTTTCAGTCCCGATGCAGTGTCTCAATCTGATATGTTGCCAATTCCCTCAAAGATGCTGTTAGGCCTGAGTCCCTCCAGTTGCTCCAGATCATATAATCTGCAGTTTCCTGTGGCTCCCAGAATGCAATTTGTTTTGATAAATTTACAGGATATAAGCATTGCTGACAATACCAGTGTTTCTTATGCATTTTTATAATATAATGAAAGAAATTTGGTCCATTGGGTTCACGTCACCTCCAGGGGAACAATTCCATTAGTCTCATCCTCCTTTTTTTCTCTGCCTATCCTTCTCTCCTTTCTTTATTTAATCCCTGCAACATATTCTCTCTCACATTTGCCCATCAGCTCTCTCTCTCTCAATTCCTTTTGCAATTACCCTGCACAAAGAGGTAAATTGCAATATCTTTGGGTATTGGACAGGAACCAAAGGAGACTCACATGGTCATGGAAAAAAAACTGTCACAAACCCAACATCTGAGGAAGGCAACAGCGTCAATTGTTGCATCACCATGTCTCAGCCAAATGGCAGCACTGCTGGAGCTGCTATATGATGCAGACCGGCAGAGAGCAGGGATCAGAGACTCAGCACTCCTGCAGTGTCCAACCACCCAGTCCATCCACCATCAGCTCCCCACAGGCTTCAAATGGCCTGTTAATGGAGCTGATGGTGGTTTTATTTAAAAATTCTGCAACCACGGGGTCTGCACTCAGGATGGCAATGCCTGTGATTTCAGACTCCGGGAAAGTGGAGGACTGGCACTGGGCACCAGAAAATGGGGAGAATACCCCACTGTTTAAAAAGGAGAAGCAGTGGGGATGACCCACGGGATGGTGACCATGGCAGCGGACCAGTGAGGGGCTCTGTGGCTGAAGAACACACAGGCTGTTGGTGAGTCAATGTGATGAACCTGTGTAGGCTGCAGACTGCTGTTGACAGCAGTTGAAGGACAAGTGGTGGACAGTTGAAGACTGGGTTGAGACCAGCTGAAGTGGTACCAGATATTGGAACCAGGATGAGAGAGGGCGTCAAGGTCACTGATCATGTCGGAGGTTCAGATCTTAAACTCAGCCACTGATGGTTTGGGGACTCTGTGTGGCTGTGGGGGCTGTGGGAACACTGGAGGTGAATCCACAGATACATGGGGACTCTCTTTTGCTTTACTTTCTCTGACTGTAAGGGGCGCTTCAGGCAATTTCTGCTGAGATTGAATCTGTCTGCCTTATGGCAGATGAAAACAAATTTTGTGTAATATTACACTGTCTTTATTACATGACAATAAAGGAATCTTGAATCGAATCTTTAACCCAACTGTAGCAGACTTAGAAAGACAAGCAGTGATCTGCTTTATGAGCATAGTATTCTCTGTCTCAGTTACCTTTGTTGGGAAGTATGGCTGGTCGAGGTCTACATTAATGAGGAAGTTGAAAGAAGGAAGTAATTTAATGATTTTATGCCAAATAGATTATGGCAACTCCACTTACAAAATTAAAAATTGCATGATGGATTCATGTGCCAGGTGAATGAGTGATGGAGGATTACACCATTTCTATCTTCTGAAACAAAGATCAAAGGCTACAATAAATTGTGTTTATTATTCTGTGGCCATTGCCTTCTGGCAGTTCCACATTCTCTTGCTGAAATACATACTGCATGGATAAATTATTTTCAACTTGTGATTTGATCTCTGAGAAGGAGCTTTCACAGTATGGTTGGATATAAAAGTCTATTTTTTGATCAGTGATGCAGAAAAGGCTGAATATTTTAAAGACATGACAGGAGAGAACTTGGAGGTGAACCTGTAGGTGATGGTGTTCCCAGTGATGCCCCTGACTTTCTCAATAGTAAAGACCTTCAGTTCGAGAGGGGGTGATTGTCTTAATTCCTCACTTCATTGAATTTTGTAGATAATACACATTTTTACCACATTATTGATGATATTAGATGACTTTGTATGGAGATGAAGCAAATCAACAAGACCTCGTGAATGTTTTTGGAACTACAATTCTCTGCACTTGTAATGGTTGTTATATTCCAGGTACCTGAATAAAAGGGACAAAAGTGTGTGTACAAATCTCATTATAGCAACTGGGTAATTTAATTTTTATTAATCAAATACATTTGGAATCAACAGAGAACATCAGTGAATATGAAACTTTTGGATTTTCAAAATACATATCCAATTAGCACACAAATTGCCTTTCGGAAAGGGAATCTTGAATCATGATCTAATTTTGCCTAAATGTGACCCCAGACTACAGCAATGTGATTACCTCTTAACTGTCATCTAAACGGGCCAACGACATGCATCATTTAATGTAATGAGGGTAGGCAATGCCAGCCATGGTCATAGCAGATATGCCTCATAATTTTTTTTTTAAAATTCATCTCATGCCTTGCAAGTAACACCAGGAGAATGAAAGCTACATGGAATACCTAGCTAGCAGGCTCAGGACTGCTCAGTGATTGGAGGGGAGTCCACCTAGGAACACCAGGTGCTGTAGGTTTCTGTGAGGGGCAATGGACAAAGTGGTGATGCTCTGTCAGCCGTATGGTAGGCAAAGTTAAAGAACTTCATGTATGTCACGTTCTAAATGTAATATTTAATGACAATAATGGAACCTTCACCTCTACTCTCTCAGCCTCAGCATTTATATAGATGGTCCAAATCCTATCTGTAGGAAATTCATTGAGTCTCATTCTTGATGGAAGTTGTCACTTGCAAGACTTATTTTTCCAGCCCCCCCTGCACTTTTCATCAATCAAATTTGTGATTTATAAAAAGATAGATGACCAAGATCTTTAACTAAATAGCTTTATTGAGAGGGTTTTTTGTATCTTCTGCAGATACCATCAATACTCCTACTACTACAACAATTCAATGAAACCACTTCTAAATCACTTAACCACTATCAACCCACAGATCATTGACTTTCTGTGCACAAATATTACTCACATAGTTTGGGCTGAATATACTTTCTCAAATCAAACTGAGCAGGTCAACTTGAGTTGTTGCTTGCCTGCCACTAATTGCCTTTCCTGGATTAATATCTCCTGTTTTTTTTTATTATCTTCATTGGCCATTGTTGTGGGCCTGTGATCTGTGAAATGATCAGGTCCTGAGTGGCCTCCCCTCCCCCTCCACTTTCCTTTCTTTGTATATTAATCATAGCTATCTGTTACCTAGCTTCTGTGAAATTTTGTCAGATTAATTTATGGAGTTAAATTTATGATTTAATTACTCATTACTTCAAAGTTGTGTATTCTAACTTTCAGTATCTTTTTTCTCCATTTAGCCCTTGCATTCAAGAGTATATATTTACAATCTCTCCTTAAAAAACTTCATTTATTACATCAAGTCATTTCAAGCATGCTATCCAAGTAATACACCCCCCAACCCCCACAAAACCCCATCAGTCAAGGGTAGATCTGCACTATTGTACTGAATTTTAAAAATGCTATAATATAAATCAATCTGAATATGCAAATGTAGCAGAAAATGGACACTTTTCATAAGTTCAAGATTCCCAATAAATTTAGTGTTACATCTCAAACCAGCAACAACAGAAGGAAGCAATTCGAAAGGGTTAAATTTTAACTTTATATTTATTAATGACTATTGACAATATAATGTCTTAGCAAAATTAACCCCACTATTAGTATCTATATCAAATATACCGAGATCAAATATTTGTGAAGTGTTTATGTGTAAAACCCAGACCATTACAGTCTGCACCCAATATTCAAAAATAAAAAAAATCCCATTTCACACAGCTCTCCAGCTGCCCTCTGCCATTCCAACTGCCGCTCCAACTGTTGGTCTCTGCTTCACAGCTGGATTTTTAATGCAGACAAGTGTGAGATGTTGCAGTTCGGAAGAACAAACTAAGAAAGGACATATTGCACATGGTAAATAGATGGACACTGAGGAGTGCAGTAGAACAGAAAGATCTGGGAATAAAGATACATAATTCCTTGAAAGTGGCATCACAGGTGGATAGGCTTTTGGCATATTGGCCTTCATAAAACAAAGTATTGAATATCGGAGCTGGGTTGTTACGGTAAAGTTGTATAAGATATTGGTGAGGCCAAATTTGGAGTATTGTGTGCTGGTTTGATCACCTAACTACAGGAAAAATAAAATTTACTGGGCTGTATGCCGGACTTCAGGAACTAAGTTACTGGGAAAAGTTAAACAGACTAGGACTTTATTCCCTGGAGTGTAGAAGAATGAGGGGAGATTTGATAAAGGTATTTGAAATTATGAGGAGGATAGATAGAGTAAATGTAGATAAACTTTTTCCACTGATGGTAGGTGAGATACAAACCAGAGGACATAGGTTAAGAGTGAAAGGTGAAATGTTTAGGGGGGAACTTCTTCACACAGAGAGTGGTGGGAATGTGAAATTAGCTGCCAGCTGAATTGGTGAATGCGGGCTCAATTTTAACTTTTAAGAAGAATTTGGACAGGTGCATGGATGTTCTATATTTTTACCTCGTATCAATGCTGCAAGAACTGTTGTGTTCCTCCAGCATTTCTGTGTTTTTACTCTATGCATTCCCTTGTTATTTTGTAGTTGTAGATAATTTCCTCAAAAAAAATAAGATTATTTTCCTTTGATCTTCTTCCTCTTGCCCATTCTATCAGCAAAATGCTCTGCTGCCAGATATTTTGACCCAGGTAATTGCTTGAGTGTTATTCAAGGCTATTTTACCTGTAAAAAGTTACATTGAAAAATTGTTTCTGATGTTATCTTCCTCTGCAGAACCCACTTTGACCAGGTTCGACTTGTCAATTCACATCCTTTCCTCTGGGGAGATAGCTCATTCCATAAAATATTCTGCTGTCACGCCGTACCTGCCCTATCTATTCTGGAACCTAACTTTCACACTTTTGAGTAATTTCCTTTCAAGTTTTGATTCCACAGAATCTTTGAAGCATACATTACATTATCGCTTTTTTCCTCCCGGTTTCTTTTGCCTCAGTTCACCACTTCTCATATTCCTCTTGCCAATCCTCACACCTTTAGTTAAATGGTATCACACCACACTGTAATAACAAAAGATTTTCTTTTATCTCTGTTTTCTTACAGCTGCCTTCCAATTCCTTCATAGCTTGAATGGAAGGACCTGGAACATGCAAGTAGATCCTTTGGAGAATTGAGCATTAAAACATAATTGTTTGGCAGATGGTCGGGTGTTGATCACTTTTAATGGATGAGATTAGCTCGTTCAATGGTGTAACAACAACCTTGCACTCAACGTCAGCGAAACCAAGGAGATGATTGTGGCCTTCAGTAGAAAGTCAGGGGATCACGACCCAGTCTTCATCAAGGGCTCAGTTGTGGAGAGGGTCAAGCACTTCAAATTCCTGGGTGGCAACATCTCCGAGGATCTCTCTTGGAACCTCCATATTGATTCAATCACAAAAAAGGCTCGCCAGCTGCTATACTTTGTGAGTTGTCTGAGGAGATTCAATACGTCTCTGAAGACTCTCAAAAACTTTTACAGGTGTACCATGGAGAGCATTCTAGTTGGTTGCATCACTGTTTGGTATGGAGGAGCCAAATGTCAGAACAAAAAAAAATCTCCTGAGGGTCGTTAACTCAGCTTGCGACATCCAGGCACCAGATTTCTTTCCATCGAGGTCATCTACACCCAGGCCTTGCCCTCTTCACTCTGCTACCATTGAGAAAAAGGTACAGGAGCTTAAATATGAGTTCTCAGTGACACAAGGGCAGTTTCTTTCCCACTGCCATCAGATTTCTGAATAATCAATCAAGCAAAGGCACTGCCTTACGTTTTGTGCACTAGTATTTTTATTTTGATATAGTAATGTTGTAAGATGGTTATAATATGAATGTTTGCTCTATGATGCTGCCACACAACACCAAATTTCATGACTTGTTCATAGCAATAAGTTTTGATTCTGATTCTGAAATTCACCATAATTCTGATTCCTGTCAATTTTGATTGGCAACCCCGTTGTTGTCTGTTATTGATGTGATCAGTCATAAACTGCGTTTGAATCCCCATCATCTCACCTTGATATGTAAATACTAATGATCCCTTTGATAGCCTGCCAAGGATAACTTTGATGTTGTTGAAATCTCAGGAGTTTAAAAGCCAACAGGTATAAAGCTATCAGGAACACAACAGATTAAAAAAATCCTTAGTCTGTGTATCTTGTCCTACTCTTCTATACTCCCAGCCAAGCAGAGTTAACATCGTGCTCTTGTGCTGCTCCCACTCAAATTATTTTATTTTTTGCTTCCATGCATATTTTTTATCTCTCTTATTGACTAAGTATTAAATCAAATGTAGCTTTATCAGCCACAGAGGTATGTTTCGCTTATTTCCGAGAGTCAACTGTTGCCTGCCTGCTTTCTGCATCTCTCAGATTACTGTATTTCTCCTTCCCTCCTTTCCAGACAGACAGGACATATTCTATGCATGGTTCGATGAGAAGAACAGTCTGACACCAAAGAAAACTTCTTGTCCCCCTGTATTCCCTTGGCCGAGATGAGGAGAAGCCTATCCAAGGTCAATCCACACAAGGCGGAGGGACCAGACAACCTACCTGGTCAGCTACAGAATGGCTGCACAGACCAAATGATGGAGTTCCTTACAGACATCTTTAACATATAATTGCAGCAGCCCATCACTGCTGAAGGTTACAAGCCAGCCACCATAATCCCAGTACCAAAGAGTAACAAATCTCAATGACTACTGTCCAGTGACACTGACCTCAACCATTATGTAATGCTTTGAGCTTCTGATGATGGAATACAACAAAGCAAACCTCCGAGTGATGCTGGATGCATTTCAATTCACCAATAGATTAAACTGTTCCACCAATGATGCAATATCCTTGTCCCTCCATTCTGACCAACTTGGAGAATAACACCTCAAAATCTGTTCATCGATTTCAGTTCGGCATTTAATACGATCATCCCCCAGAGCCTGGTGGAGAAGCTGTCCTTGCTAGGACTCAACATCGCTCTCTGTAACTGGATTTTGTATTTCCTAACGGAAAGACCACAGACTGTCTGGGTCGGCAGCAGAAGGTCGAGCACCATCATGCTAAGAGCTGGAGCACTTCAGGGCTGTGTGCTCAGCTTGCTCCTGTTCACACTACTGACCCACGATTGCAATGCCAGATCCAGCTCCAACAGCATCATCAAGTTTGCAGATGACACAAAGTAGTTGGCCTACTCACCAACAACAACGAGTTGCACTATAGAGAAGAGGTGGAAAATCTCATGATATGGTGCAAGAATAACAACCTGAATCTCAGCATGGACAGGTCAAAAGAAATGATTGTGGACTTCAGGAGGACCAGGGATGATGACCCTCCACTACACATTAATAATTTGGTAGTGTTGAGTGTGGAGAGCACCAAGTTCCTTGGAGTCCACCTATCCTGGACACGCAACATCTCCTCACTTGTCAGGAAGATGCAAAAGTGACTGCACATCCTGAGAAGACTGAGGTGGGCAAGGATACTGGCCACAATTATATCAACCTATAGGACCTCTGTTGAGGGTGTCCTGCCCAGCTGCAACACACTATCATTCGGTTGCTGTAGAGCATTGATTTGGAGGTGAATACTCAGGACCTAATACTGGCAGAGAAGATCACTGGGGTCTCTCTTCCCCCCCCTCCCCCTCCACACACATGACGTGACATACCAGGATGATTGTTCAAAGAGACCACCCAAAATCGTTGAGTACCCCTAACACTTGGCACACGGTGCTTTTAAGCTACTCCCATTGGGAAAGAGATACAGTAGTATCAGAGACTGAACCATCAGGCTGAGAAACAGCTTCTTCCCAAGGGCAGTGAGACTGTTTATTGACAGAATGAAATAACTCTCCAAAAGTCGACTATTTATTAAACACTATTTATTTTTATATATGTATATATGTATTGCATATGCATCATTTGTCAGTGTATGTATTTTGCATGTTTTTGTATCGAGGTCCAGAGACCAGTGAATGCTGTTTCATTGGATTTATATTTATAAAATAGTTTGATAACTAAACTTGAACTTGATTTTGTCTCCAGCAAAGGCAACAAGTTGACAATTGTTAGGTCTGCTTTGTTCATGAATGAGTGAGACAAACACCAGGCTGAGTCGAAATCAGGGTTCTTTGTTCTTTATTACTGGATTGTAACACTTGCGACTAACCATGTTAGTCGGAGAATGCATTCTGCCGTTATCAGCAAAATGGTGATTTTTTATACCCTTGGATACGTGCTTAGAACATCATCATATCATTACTTGTCCAATGACTAAAACTGTTGCTATCCTTTCCCTGCTAGCTTCCTGCCTCTCAATCCATCAATGTCTCTCTTATCTTGTAAGTACAAGGATGCATTCACATCTTGTTACAGCCCTGCACATTCCCATCTCATGATGTTTTACCTAACAGGAGTACAAGGACACCTCCCCTTCTTGTTACAGCCCTGCACAGGGTAATTCCTTACACATTCCCATCTCATGATGTTTTACCTTACACCATCCATTTTTTCCTTTTTTTCCAAATGCACATGAACTCGTTTCATTTTGATTTCTTTTATCTTTTGCATTTTATTTTGTTTCTTGCCAACCTTTTGGCATTCAGTGTCAAACTACATTTTCTGATGGATTGGTTTCTTCTGACATTCTTTTTTCTCATGTGAAATGCAGCATACCTGATAGTTCAATACTTCCCTGAAGTATACATCCTATGGTTTGTTCGGTGGCTTGAACCCGCAATCTTCTGTTTCCTAGTAAAAACGCTGTCATCAAGAATTCTGCAATGTTGCAAATGTGGTCTTCCAGTGAAACAATAAACCTATACCTTACCTGTCCTAACAGAAGGAAGAAACTAATCTCCAGGGTACACATTCAAAGTAGAGTTGAAAAGTTCACCCTTGTGCTGCAGTTAACATCTATCCATTTTCACAAAGCCAACATCACTAAAATGACCTTACTTGAGGGATCTTTTTATCTCAAACTGGCTGTTGTGTTCCCTGTATATCAAATATAATTCATGGATTCTAAATTGTTCTAGGATGTTCAGAGATTCATAAGGTTATCTTGGAGAGGCATGATTCAGTATCAATTTGGTTATCTTGTGTGGAGCCACAAGAGATGGGTAAGATGTTGAATGAATATTTCTCTTTAGTCTCTACTGTGGAAGTGAAGCAAATGAGTTGTGAAGTTCTGGACCTCGTCCTGATGAAGTGCATTGTCAAACCTTGCGAGGAGCTAATGAAGACATTGCAGAGGCTCTTACAAATATATTTACATAATCTTTGGCCTTGGGTAAAGTTCCAAATGACTGGAGGGTAGCTAATATTTTTGTGTATTATTTTTAAAAAATGCAACAAGGGCAAACCAGGATAATTCAGGCTATTCAGCCAGACATCAGTGGTGAGAAAGTTGCTGGACGGTAAACCAGCATTGAATAGGCAGGCATAGATTTGAGTTAGACAATATGGCTTTAAGTATGGGAGATCATATCTTACAAATCTGATTGAGTTTTTTAAGAAGTGACCCATAGGATTGATGAATGCAAGCCAGCAGCTGCTGTATGTATAGATTTCATTAATTACTTTGACTGGAAGTTAAGTCATTGGGGTTTCAAGGGGAGCTTGCCAATTGGATTCAAAATTTGCTTACTGGAAGGAGGCAGAGAATGGGAGTGGAGGATTTTTTTTTTGATCAAGGGCCGTTACCAGTGGTGTGTCACAAGGGTCAGTGCTGTGTTCATTGTAGTTTATTTTTTTTCTATATTAACAATTTGGATGAAAGTTGTTAACCTTTGTTGACCTCACCAAAGCCTTCGACACCGTGAGCAGGAAAGGGCTTTGGCAAATACAGGAGCGCATCGGATGTCCCCCAAAGTTCCTCAACATGATTATCCAACTGCACGAAAACCAACAAGGTCGGGTCAGATACAGCAATGAGCTCTCTGAACCCTTCTCCATTAACAATGGCGTGAAGCAAGGCTGTGTTCTCGCACCAACCCTCTTTTCAATCTTCTTCAGCATGATGCTGAACCAAGCCATGAAAGACCCCAACAATGAAGACGCTGTTTACATCCGGTACCGCACGGATGGCAGTCTCTTCAATCTGAGGCGCCTGCAAGCTCACACCAAGACACAAGAGAAACTTGTCCGTGAACTACTCTTTGCAGACGATGCCGCTTTAGTTGCCCATTCAGAGCCAGCTCTTCAGCGCTTGACATCCTGCTTTGCGGAAACTGCCAAAATGTTTGGCCTGGAAGTCAGCCTGAAGAAAACTGAGGTCCTCCATCAGCCAGCTCCCCACCATGACTACCAGCCCCCCCACATCTCCATCGGGCACACAAAACTCAAAACGGTCAACCAGTTTACCTATCTCGGCTGCACCATTTCATCAGATGCAAGGATCGACAATGAGATAGACAACAGACTCGCCAAGGCAAATAGTGCCTTTGGAAGACTACACAAAAGAGTCTGGAAAAACAACCAACTGAAAAACCTCACAAAGATAAGCGTATACAGAGCCGTTGTCATACCCACACTCCTGTTCGGCTCCGAATCATGGGTCCTCTACCGGCATCACCTACGGCTCCTAGAACGCTTCCACCAGTGTTGTCTCCGCTCCATCCTCAACATCCATTGGAGCGCTTTCATCCCTAACGTCGAAGTACTCGAGATGGCAGAGGTCGACAGCATCGAGTCCATGCTGCTGAAGATCCAGCTGCGCTGGGTAGGTCACGTCTCCAGAATGGAGGACCATCGCCTTCCCAAGATCATGTTATATGGCGAGCTCTCCACTGGCCACCGTGACAGAGGTGCACCAAAGAAAAGGTACAAGGACTGCCTAAAGAAATCTCTTGGTGCCTGCCACATTGACCACCGCCAGTGGGCTGATATTGCCTCAAACCGTGCATCTTGGCGCCTCACAGTTTGGCGGGCAGCAACCTCCTTTGAAGAAGACCGCAGAGCCCACCTCACTGACAAAAGGCAAAGGAGGAAAAACCCAACACCCAACCCCAACCAACCAATTTTCCCCTGCAGCCGCTGCAACCGTGCCTGCCTGTCCCGCATCGGACTTGTCAGCCACAAACGAGCCTGCAGCTGACGTGGACTTTTTACCCCCTCCATAAATCTTCGTCCGCGAAGCCAAGCCAAAGAAGATATTAATAATTTGGATGAAAGTTGTTAACATAGGTACGTAACTTTGATGATGACACATTAGTGGTGTAGTGGACAGTGAGGAAGAATGTCCAAGTTTACAATGGATTCTGGATCAGTCGGAAGGTGGACCAAGGTGTGGTAAAGAGAATGTAGCTCTGACAAATGTGAGATTTTACACTTTGCTAAGTCAGACAAGCATAGAATTTACACAATGAATGGCGGACTCCTGGAAAGTATTGTAGGACAGAGGGAATGACAGATATAGGTGCATACTTTATTGAAAGTACCCTGACCTCCACTGGCCAGAGTATGGAGTACAAAAGTTGGGACCTCATGATATACTAGATATTGGTGGGTCCACACTTAGTCTACTATGTACAGTTCTGGTTACCCAACTATAGGAAGGAAATCAATAAATTGGAAGGTGTGCAGTGGAGATTCACCAGGATATTGTGAGGACTGGAGAGCTTGAGCTATAGGGAGAGGCTGGGTCTTTATTCTCAGGAGAGGAGAAAGCTGAGGGTGTCCTTATAGAGGTCAATAAAATCATGAGAGGTATGGATAACATGATTGCTCACAGTCTTTTTGCAGATGCAGGCAATTCTAGAATTAAAGAGCATGGGTGGAAAGTGAGAAGGGAGAGAATGAAAACTGTCCTCATGGGCAAAATTTTCACTCAGAGGGCAATCTGTATAACAAATTGCCAGATGAAGTGATAGAAGCAGGTACATCTACAACAGTCAAAAGGCATTTAGACAGATGTATGGATAGGAAAGGTTTGGAAGGATATAGGCCAAATGCAAACAAATGGGACTAGGCCAGAATGCTGACATAATAGGAAATGACATTGAGCTGAAGAGCCTGTTCTGTGTTCTACGACGCTATGACTCTACAAACCTCATGTTTGAAGGCTGGACTGTGAATCTCATTAATAATGCACTGCTTCACTGGACATTATGAGCATCTGTGCTGGTGGCCAATTTAATGGAAAATGATTTAACGACGGTCTGGTTCAATTCACTGATAGATTGCTTTCTGCATAGGCTTGAAGAAGGTGAAGCATTTAATTGGGTAAAAAACATGCTTTTAGCCATGAAGTATTTGATATCAATTCCTTATTTTCTTTCCCAAGATTACAAATGTGATTTACTGCTGTCTCCTAAGTGATGCGTACAAGCTGCCAGTTCTTTCTCTAGTGCTAATTGGTTGATGTATTGGATGCAAACTTGGCTTCCTGAAACATACCATTTACTAGTAAGAATTGTTAAATTCTGTTCTGGCTGTCATTGAGCAATGTTAACCACAGATATAGAACAAAAACAGATCATACTCATTGTTTTTGATTGTTGACTTATATTACTTTCCATTTCTTTTATTAGTCAAGTCAAGTACAAGTATAACCTGACAAAACAGCGTTCTCCGGTCCGTCAATGCAAAATAGGCAGACACACCACCTGACACAATACACATACAGACAAATAATACATATGCAGAACCAGTATCTTATCCATAAAAATAAATAAATAAATATTGTTTGCACAAATGAGAGTCTTGGATATAGTTATATATCAATTAAATTACATGATCACTAGCTATTTACTTCAATTTGCAGGACAATATCCATCATCCCTTATTTTATAAAAAGACCATGCCTTGCATTATTTGCAGGATCATTAATCTTATAATACCATCACCATTTTCCATTGCACTGTGCTGCAATTGATTAAACAAGAACCATCTCTTTTAATAGTCTTTGTAAGCCCTAATATCTGCGTACAAAGTAACAAGCAGGTATCTGTCTCCTCTGTAAAATAAAGGAACGTATACAAGTGTTAGGGTCCACGAAAGGAAAGAGCCTGGTATGTCTTCAGCCTTTAGACCAAAAGGAATTCTGTTTTACATTCAAGTTAAAGTTCAAATTTATTGCTGAATTATATTTGGTACAGTGAGAAGGATTTGTTTGCAAGAAGTCTAGCAAATCAATTCTAACATGCACATAACCATATAAAGTAGAAGGGTAAGAGCTCAATTTCAGAGTTTAGTTTTACAGTGCGTAAAAAAACAATGAATAAATAGCAAGTGCAGTAAGATATCATAGTTATGAGTTCCACTCAGGTGCCTGAAGGCTGGGTGGAAGAAACTGATTTTAAAGCCTCTTGTTGCAAAATTTTGCAATTCTGTACCTTCTCTCTGTATGGAGGAAGGAGAAGAAAGCATGTCTGGGGTGGGATAGGTCCTCAGTATGTTGGCTGTCTTTCTTCAGCAGCAGGATGTGTAAATGGGGTTGATGGAGGGGAGGGGGAGGGAGATTTGCTTGATGTTCTAACCTGCATTCAGCACCTTCTGCTGGTTTTTTTTTCAATCATGGGTGAAGGAACTCCTGTAGCCTGCTGTGTGTGGTAAACCACTGTTGCATATAATTGTCTGGTCGGACACACCTATTGCCAGCTGTACCTGTGGCCCTTCCCCACAGGCTCCTGTATAAAGGTGGCTGTTCCACAGCCCCCCCCTCAGTGCAGGACAGTCGAACAGTATGGATGTGCTGTTATTCTTAAGTGAATAAAAGCCTATTGGTTTCTCAACAACTGTCTTTCGAGCAATTGAAGCTGCATCAATTTAATTCACAAAATTTGTTTTAAAATGGACCAGATCTGAAGCCAGAAAAGCTGGAAATTGACCCTCAATCGCCTGAGGCAATCACCAACTTTGAGCTCTGGCTGCACTGTTTTGAAGCATTCCTCCAGGCTTCATCTATTATTGTGCGATCAGAGACTGATAAGCTACAAGTGCTGCACTGCCGGGTCAGCACCCTGGTGAATTCCATGATCAGGGACACTACATCATATCAGGAAGACATGGACATGCTCAAAGGACAGTATCTGCATAACATCAATGTTGTCTATGCCAGACACCTTCTAGTGACCTTCAAACAATGACTCGATGAGTCTAACGCCAAATATCTCCGGGCCTTGTGAGCCTCTGAATGCAAGGCTATGGCCACCAGAATACCTGAACTGGGATGCCTACATCACTGGAATCAGGTTGAACTATATCCGACAGAGAATCTTGGATCAAGGAGTGCTCAGTCGACAGAGATCAATTGAGCTGGCAGGTATGCTGGAGGTGGCTTTCCAGAACATGGCCTACTCTTTTTATTGAATATTTTACTTTATCAACTTATATAGGATTATAATAATAAATGGTGGTAAATAATCATTATACAATATTCACAAATATATGCTGAAAATATATATATAAAAAACCCTCCCTCAACCCTACCCAAGCCTAATCTCTCTGCTTTGCCATCTTATTACTGCATATTAATTAATTCAGATTGCATCAGATGACACTCAAGGATCCCAGAAATATCATAAAATTGTTATTCTTTCAGGGAAAACTTCACTGGTCAGGAGGATTAAAATAAAATAAATTAGAATTTTAACCTTATAATTCTAGCATATGGGCTCCAATTTGTAGAAATAAAGACTATTTGCCACTCAAATTGTAAGTATTTTTTTTCTAAAGGATGCACCTTTGAATCTCAGCATGCCATCTATCTAATGTTAATGAAACATTAGATTTCCATATTACAGCAATACATTTCCTGAAGCTAACTTTACAAATTTTAATTGAGAATCTGACAACAATAACTCAGGATTAACATTTTCAAAATTTCCTAACAAAAATAATTCAGGATTTAACAGAAAAATCACTCCAGTCATTCATTGCAAACATTTACTAACAGAAACCTGAAAAGAATTGACCTTCAAATGTGACCATGTGGAATGAAAGAATGTTTCAATTTCTTTTCAACATCTAAAACATTGGTTTGATAAATTTGATCTCCAATTACTCAATTTCTGAAGGGCAATAGAAATAAGTATAAGATGGCAAAGCAGAGAGGGAGGTTAGTGGATTGGGGGGCCTTTAAAAACCAACAAAGAGAAACTAAGAAAGTCATTCAGGAGGGGAAAATGATGTACGAGGGCAAATTGGCAAGTATATAAAATGGGATAGCAAAAGCTTCTTCAGATATGCTAAAAGGAAGAAATTGGTTAGGGCCAAATTTGGGCCCTTGAAAACAGAGAAAGATGAAATTATCAATGGGGACATGGAGATGGCTGAGAAATTAAACAATTACATTGCATCTGTTTTCACCAAGGAGGATATAGGTTATGATCAGAATAGGGGTAGGGGTCAAGCAGTATCTAGGGACTTGGTGAAATTACCAAAGGAAACTGAGAATTTGATGGATATTCAGATCCAGAAGCAGGTGATTGTGAGCAGATTGTTAGAACTGAGGCCTGGTAAGTCCCCTGGGCATGATGGGCTGCATCCCAGGGTGCTTAGAGAGGTTGTTCTGGAAATTGTGGAAGCACTAGTTGACATTTTCCAAAGTACTTTAGATTCCAGGGAAGTGCCTGCAGACTGGAGAATGGCTGATGTTGTACCACTTTTTAAGAAGGGAGGGAGAGAGAATACAGGAAATTATAGACTGGTCAGCATGATGTTGGTGGTGGGGAAGATATTGGAATCCATCATTAAAGGAGAAATAGCAGAACACTTAGGAAGGAATAATAGTATCGGTGCTAGTCAGCATGGGTTCCTTAAAGGAAAATCTTGCTTGATTAATCTCCTGGAATTTTTTGAGGACATAACAAGGAGGGTGGACTCAGGAAAGCCAGTGGATATGATGTACTTGGACTTTCAGAAAGTCTTTGAGAAAGTCCCACACGGAAGGCTAGTTTGCAAAATCAAGGAGCATGGTATTGGTGGTAGGGTGCTGTCATGGATAGATAATTGGTTGAGAAATAGGAAACAAAGGGTTGGGATAAACAGGTCATTTTCTGGATGATGTGATGAGTGGGGTCCCGCAGGGGTCAGTGTTGGGCCCTCAGTTGTTTATCATTTATGTAAATTATTTGGATGAGGGGATAAATAACTACATAAGCAAATTCGCAGATGACACTAAGAGTGAGGAGGATGTCAGGAAATTGCAAGGGGACTTGGAGAGTTTAGGGGAGTGGGCAGAAAGATGGCAGATGAAGTTTAATGGGAGTAAATGCGAGGTTGTCCATTTTGGAGGCAGAAACAAGAGAGCAGAATATTATTTAAATGGTGTTAAGCTAGGGAGTGGGGTCTTCTTCTTTGGCTTGGCTTCGCGGACGAAGATTTATGGAGGGGGTAAAAAGTCCACGTCAGCTGCAGGCTCATTTGTGGCTGACAAGTCCGATGCGGGACAGGCAGACACGATTGCAGCAGTTGCAAGGGAAAATTGGTTGGTTGGGGTTGGGTGTTGGGTTTTTCCTCCTTTGCCTTTTGTCAGTGAGGTGGGCTCTGCAGTCTTCTTCAAAGGAGGTTGCTGCCCGCCAAACTGTGAGGCGCCAAGATGCACGGTTTGAGGCGTTATCAGCCCACTGGCGGTGGTCAATGTGGCAGGCACCAAGAGATTTCTTTAGGCAGTCCTTGTACCTTTTCTTTGGTGCACCTCTGTCACAGTGGCCAGTGGAGAGCTCGCCATATAACACGATCTTGGGAAGGCGATGGTCCTCCATTCTGGAGACGTGACCCATCCAGCAGCGTGGACTCGATGCTGTCGACCTCTGCCATCTCGAGTACTTCGACGTTAGGGGTGTAAGCGCTCCAATGGATGTTGAGGATGGAGCGGAGACAACGCTGGTGGAAGCGTTCTAGGAGCCGTAGGTGGTGCCGGTAGAGGACCCATGATTCGGAGCCAAACAGGAGTGTGGGTATGACAACGGCTCTGTATACGCTTATCTTTGTGAGGTTTTTCAGTTGGTTGTTTTTCCAGACTCTTTTGTGTAGTCTTCCAAAGGCGCTATTTGCCTTGGCGAGTCTGTTGTTTATCTCATTGTCGATCCTTGCATCTGATGAAATCTTCTTCAGCATGATGCTGAACCAAGCCATGAAAGACCCCAACAATGAAGACGCTGTTTACATCCGGTACCGCACGGATGGCAGTCTCTTCAATCTGAGGCGCCTGCAAGCTCACACCAAGACACAAGAGAAACTTGTCCGTGAACTACTCTTTGCAGATGATGCTGCTTTAGTTGCCCATTCAGAGCCAGCTCTTCAGCGCTTGACGTCCTGCTTTGCGGAAACTGCCAAAATGTTTGGCCTGGAAGTCAGCCTGAAGAAAACTGAGGTCCTCCATCAGCCAGCTCCCCACCATGACTACCAGCCCCCCGACATCTCCATCGGGCACACAAAACTCAAAACGGTCAACCAGTTTACCTATCTCGGCTGCACCATTTCATCAGGGAGTGGGGTAATGTAAAGGGATCTGGGCATACTTGTTCACCAGCCATTGAAAACTAGCATGCAGGTTCAGCAAGCGGGTGAAATCAGAACACATGTTCCCAATGATGAGTGAGACTAGGACTAGAGGGCATAGTTTGAGAATACAGGGAAGGCCATTTAACACAGAAATGAGGAAAACATTTTTTACCCAGAGAGTTGTGAGTCTGTGGAATGCATTGCCACAGAGGGTAGTGGAGGCGGATTCATTGGATAGATTTAAGAGAGAGTTGGATAAAGCTCTTGTGGGCAGGAGAGTTAAAGGTTATGGGGATAAGGCTGGGATTGGTTATTGAAAGGGAAAGATCAGCCATGATCCGATAAATGGCGGTGCTGGCTCGAAGGGCCAATTGGCCTACTCCAGCACCTATTGTCTATTGTCTATTGTCTAATATACAATTAATGTAAAAAATTATAATTAAGTGATCTATATCTTGCATTGATAATGTTTGACATAACTTCTTTACATAGAGTTTTCCAATCCTGCTGATGTATTATTGTATCTAGATCTTGTTCCCACCTTTATTTTGAATTAAACAAACCTATTTTAGGTGTTTGTTCATGTAACAAAATATCCACAATTGAAATATTTTTTTTAGTCATTTTATCATCTATAACTTGTTCCACATTTGAAAGATCTTTTAAAACTATTTCTGATCCTAATTACTCTCTTAAATAAGCTCTCCTCTGAAAATAACAAAATATCATATAGCGAGGACTATCATATTTAATTATTCATTGATCAAAAAACATCAATCTATCATTATCATAACAAATTCCCAGTTTTGAAATTCCTTTATTATTCGATATATTTTTTAAAATATCTTTTGAAAAAAAATTAAAGGATTAATTAATAGTGTTTTTAATGAAAGAAGACTTCCATCAATTTTTAACTTAATTTATTCCAAATATTAAGCAAATGTTTTAATATCGGAGCATCTTTATCTATTGTTATATATTTTGGTTGCAATTTATAAATAAACTCCTCTAGTATAGTTTCTCCTATCAATTCAATTTCCACCCAAGATGGTTTAATTTTAACAAACATGGAGTCTAGAAATCTTAATTGTGCTGCCTTATAATAATTTTTAAAATTAGGAAGTTGTAGTCCCCCTTGTTCATATTTCCATGTTAACTTTTTTTTTAATGACTTACTTACCATTTTCACTTTCCAGAGAAATTTCCTAATTTGTTTATTTAAATCTTGAAAAAAAAATTAAAGTATACATATAGGTAAAGTTTGAAATAAATATTGAATTCTTGGAAAAATATTAATTTTAATACAATTAACTCTCCCAATTATCATAATAGGTAAATGTGCCTATCTCTTTAAGTCTTCATCTATCTTTAAATATTGGAATATAATTTAATTTATATAAAGTTTTCAAATTACTATTATTACATGTAACTAAGTATTTAATCTTGTCTGTCCATTTAAATTGAGCTTCTTGTCAACATTGTGAAAAATCTCCTTTTACCAACTCCATTTCTTCACTTTTATATCAATTTATTTTATATCCTGAGATTTTCCCATATTCTAACAACTGATTATAAAGTGTTGGTAATGATTATTGTGGTTGAGTTAAATAAATATGTCATCAGCAAATGAACTAATTTTATATTCAGTCTGATTTATCTCAAACCCTTTCAACTGTTGGTCATCTTGAATTTTTTGTGCAAGAGTTTCTACGGCTAAATCAAACAAATAAAGGACATCCCTGTCTACTTGATCTAGTTAAATTAAAAGATTGAAATATCTGTCCATTTGTTATTACCTTAGCTTTGGGATTTATATTTAATTCCTCAATCCAATTAATAAAATTTACACCAAAACCAAATTTATTTAGAACCTTAAATTAAAAATCCCATTCTTACCTGTCGAAAGCTTTTTCTGCATCTAAAGATACTATAACACTTAAATCTTCTTTCTTCTGCACCAAATGGATAATACTTAATAAGCTTACTATATTTTCTGGTTTGTCTATTTTTAACAAAACTGTATGTTCTATATTTATCAATTCAAGAAGATCATCATTAATCCTATTCAAAAATAGGATTGGCGATTAAATGGATCAACATGCAATAAAGGTATAGCTCTATATGAAGCTGATTTTAATGGATCTCTATCTTTTTTTAGGAATAACTGTAATTGTCACTGTGGAAAATGTTTCTGGAAGACAATGTTGTTCAAAAGATTATTCTATTACTTTAAAAATAATGCAGTCAATAAGTCTTTAAATTCTTTATCAAATTCAACTGGGAACCCATCCTCTCCTGGAGATTTATTGTTTTTTAAACTACTAAGTACATCAGAATCCTCTTGTTCAGTGAAAGGACTATCTGAATCATCTTTAGCTTCTTGAGTTAAATTTGATCTTAACAACTGTGACAAATATTCATCTATAGCCTCCTCATCATGTAATGATTCAGATGTATATAACTTTTCCTAAAATTCCTGAAATACATCATTAATTCTTTGTGGCTTATATGTCACTTCATTATTATTGTTCTAGAAGATTGTTCTGCTTTTAATTGCCAAGCTAAGACTTTATGTGATTGTTCCCCTAATTCATAGTATTTCTGCTTACATCATAATATCATTTTCTCTGTTCTATATGTTCTATATGTTAGCATTGTACAGGTACACAATCCGTTATCCGGACATCTAAAATCCAGAAAGCTCCACTGGTGCTGGTACAGTGAGGGAGAGAGAGAGAGCAGCGCGACTCAGGTGGGCGGGCGGTTGGGCACATCTATTGTCAATGTATCCATTACCCCTCCTCACAGGTTCCTGCATAAAGGTGGCTGATCCATAGCCTCCTTCTCAATGCAGGACAGCTGAACAGTAAAAATGTGCCTTTGTTCTTAAGTGAATGAAAGCCTATTGGTTTCTCAACCTCAGTCTTTGAGTAATTGATGGTGCATCACTAGGTCCTTTCCAACTTCCATGTAAAATGGGGTTATATGGCAATTTGAAAGAGTCCAACTAGGTCAAACAGTTAGAACCCAACTGGGTCCCTGACCTACCTCAGAGATGGTCAGGGAACCCAGTAAAATTTACCTGGGCCTACTGGTTTGAAAAGGGAAATGGCCAAACTGGTTACTCTAGTGACGTCAGCACTTATGCCTGGCATCACAGGAAACCTGTGGCTGAGATGCTATTGCTGCAGGGAGAAAGAGGTCGCTGCCACATGGTGGGGAGAGAGGTCACTGCTGTGGGGCCTGGGGGGAAGAGAGATTGCTGATGCGGGGCCTGGGAGGAGAGAGGTCGCTGCCACAGGATAAGGAGAGAGGTCGCTGCTGTGGGGCCCAGGGGTAGAGAGGTTGCTGCCATGAGATGGGGAGAGAGGTCGATGCTGCGGGGTACGGGGAGAGGTCACCTCTGCAAGGGGGGGTGGGGAGAAGGTCGCTTCCACGGGGAGAGAGAGGTTGCTGCCTCAGGGGGGGGGAGAGTATGGGGGAGCCATGATGTGGTGGTGGATAGGTGGCGGCTGACAGTGGGTGTGATGACTGACAGCTGGTGGGGTGGGGGAAGAGACTGACTCCCGATAGTTTCTGTGAGTGCATGGCACATCACTTACCACGTCATTGTGGGGGTTGGATCCCCCTTAAATTGCCAGGTTGGCGATTAAATGGATCAGCCCCCTTGCTATTTGAAAGGTGCATCCAGGTCCCAAGGTGCTACAATTTGTAAAGGGCTAACTTGAGGCATCCAGTTAGGATGCTTCTGATAATGAACTTGTGCAAGTTGCTGAAGAACAAGGCATCATTTTGAACTTTATTAATCTTTTAAGAAGAAAGAGGTTGTAGTGTACTCTTGTGATCAGCATGTTGATGTGGTTGGCCCAGGTATTGATTAATTGAAAAGGGGAATGGGCTCTATCCATCTCCCTTCTTGAAGTCAGATCAGCTCCATTTTCTTACTGAGGTTTTAACTTGGCATCAGGCAACATTCCCTTTCCTGTATTCCCTCTCAACATTATTTGATATTCTGCATACAACTGTGGTGCTCTCAACAAACTTAGAAATGAAATTAGGTGGCATTTAGCTACAAAATTATGAGTGTAGAGAGAGAATAATGTGGGCTGAGTACACATTCATGAAGGGCTATGGTGATAAGTGCGACCATAAAGACATTCAGATTTCAGATTTATTGTCAGAGTAAATACATGACATCATATGCATCCTGATTTTTTTTCCTCTGGGACAGGCAGAATTAGCACTTACTGGTAGAGCAAAAAAAAACTGTAGCATGTAAACAAATAAAGAAAGGTAAACAACTGACTGTGCAATACAGAGAGGAGTAAACAACAATAAAGTATAAAAGTAAGAGTCCTTAAATGAGTCCCTGATTGAGTTTGTTGTTGAGGAGTCTGATGGAGGAGGGGTAGCAGCTGTTCCTGAATCTGGTGGTGTGAGTCTTATGGCCCCAACCCCTCTTTCCTTAAAGTAGCAGTGAGAATAGAGCGTATGCTTGGTGTGGATCCTTGATGATTGCTGCTGCTCTCTGATACCAGCATTCCCCATGGATGTTCTCAATGGTGAGAAGAGGTTTGCCTGGGATATCCTGAGCAGTGTCCACTTCCTTTTGCAGGGCTTTACGCTCAGAGATATTGGTGTCTCCATATCAACTTTTCACCACACATCTGTAGAAATTGCTACCTATCTTCATTGACTGCAATTTGTAAGACAGGAATCCAAGGAGAGTGCTAAGGCCAAGATTTCAAAGTTTGGGAATGATTTGCTGGGGACTATAGTACTGAAGGAGCAGTTGTAGTCAACATGTTCTGTCACAGGTGTCTAAGTGTTCCTGGGGCTAAGTGGTTTAAATACAGTAAATAAACTGGCTTTCAACAGGTATGCAAATTGAAAGATTTCAGTTAGCGGAGGCCATTGTACATCAGCCACAACAAAATTAGTTCCTGATATTTAGGATTCTAGAAGCTTTTCTTTGGTATCAGACAAAGATAAAAGGAGCCTGTGAATCAATAGTATTTTATTTTACAGGCTTATATCATCAATTCCCCATGTAACCTGTGGCATTTTCCAACAACTGAATAATTTCTATGCAAGCACCGATTTCCATAGGTTGCACCAACTGTCTCTCCTTTTAACAGTTACAGATCATGATTTTTTGGCGATTCCTCCAACTTTATTTTTGGGAATTTGCTTGAACATTCCAGGCAAACAATTGTTTCTTAGGTGTTTAATAGCTGGCTTGGCTACGACAAATAGTTTAGCCTGTGGTAAAAGAGATTTTATTCTTCTGGTTTATGATTTCTCAGGTTCTCTCCAGTTTGTCCTGTTACATCATCAAAAGTCTTGTTGCACTACAGGAACTTTCTGCAAGGGGCTAATGCTCTCCACCACAACCTGAGACTCACCATCAACCTTGGAGCATGACAAGTACCAAAGGGGAAAACTTAGAACTCATTGCATTAGTTTAGCAGAGAGAAAACTGGACCACAATGAGCAATTTCATGAGCCACATGAAAGAGCAAATGCTGGAATCTGCAGCCAAAATAGACTATCAGCTGGAGGCACTCATCAGTTTGTTGACATTCTGGGTCCAAACTTTTCATCATGAACTTTTTTTTCCCTATAAGACCTCATCCGAAAACTCCCAAATGATGTTTTACTGCCTATTTTTCACGATTCGAGAAAATGTTTTGTAAGGTTCTGCAGATTAAACTTTTCTGAGTGCCAATGCATTCAGGATAACCACTGTGAACTGAGGGGATTAGTAGCTAAAAAGCTATGTTGGAGGTATCCTCCAAATGTATACCTTAACTTTTAAATCTCTTTTCTCAATGTGAAGATCAAGCTGATACAGTCCAGATAATGCATTGATATCATGGAACTGGAAGATACAAATTAAGATGTTTTCGTTTAACCTTAAAGGAAGTTTTTGAAAGTCAAAGTAAAGGTAGATTGTAATATTAAGGTAATGATCTGATGCAGAAATTGTAATTATTAAGTTGCTAATTATTAATTTGTTTTTTTTTCTATTGGGAATACCGATAAGCTCTCAGTTATAATTTTTTACAATAAATCACATCTGTACAAGACATACATTAATTCTACCTAATTAAGTAATGCATAATAATAGACTGTTCAAGTTTCTGGAAATGAAGCTCTGAATTTATTACATAGAAACATAGAAGATAGGAGCAGGAGTAGGTCATTCGGCCCTTCGAGCCTGCTCCACCATTCAATGAGATCATGGCTGATCTTAAAGTTTAGTACCCTGTCCCCGCCTTCTCTCCGTAACCTTTAATACCCTTATACTGAAGAAATAGATCTAATTCCCTCTTAAATATATTTAATGCACCTGCCTCTACTGCCCTCTGTGGCAATGAATTCCACAGATTCATCACCCTCTGGGTAAAGAAATTCCTCCTCAGCTCGGTCCTAAATGGTTTGCCTATTATCCTCAAACCATGGCCCCGGGTTCTGGATTTTCCCATCATTGGAAACATCCCATCTGCATCCATTCTGTCCAGTCCTGCCAGAATTTTATAGGTCTCTATGAGATCCCCTCTCAATCTTCTAAACTCCAGCGAGTACAATCCCAATTTGCGCAATCTTTCCTCATAAGTCATTCCTGCCATTCCAGGTATTAGCCTGGTGAATCGCCTCTGCACTCCCTCCATTGCAAGAACATCCTTCCTTAGATAAAGTGACCAAAACTGCACACAATACTCCAGGTGGGGTCTCACCAAGGCCCTGACCAGCTGCAGTAAGGTATCCTTGTTCCTATACTCAAACCCTCTTGATATGGAGGCCAACGTACCATTTGCCTTTTTAACTGCCTGCTGTACCTGCATGCTCGCCTTCAGAGACTGGTGTACAAGTACCCCTAGGTCTCTCTGCACTTCCCCATCCCTTAATCTATTGTCATTCAAATAGTAATCAGCCCTCTGGTTTGTATTACCAAAGTGGATAACCTCACATTTATCCACATTGTAGTGCATTTGCCATGTATCTGCCCAATCCCTCAATTTATCCAAATCACACTGGAGCTTCCTGACCCCCTCTTCCGTGCACACAACCCCTCCTAGCTTAATGTCATCTGCAAATTTGGAGATATTACATCCAATCCCCTCATCCAGATCATTAATGTAAATTGTGAACAGCTGGGGTCCCAGTACAGATCCCTGTGGCACCTCATTGGTCACCGCCTGCCACTCAGAAAACGAGCCATTTATCCCAACTCTCTGTCTTCTACCTGCCAGCCAGTTCTCAATCTACATCAATACTTTGCCCCCAATCCCATGAGCCTTGATTTTGGAAGCCAGTCATTTATGCGGGACCTTATTGAAGGCCTTCTGGAAGTCCAGGTACACCACATCCACTGGCTCTCCCCCATCTATTTTACCTGTCACCATCTCAAAGAATTCCAATAGATTTGTCAAGCACGATTTACCTTTTGTAAATCCATGTTGACTCCGTCCGATCCCTTTTCTGCAGAATGTATGCAACTGTATGCTAAATATGGTGTACTACTTGATCTAACACATCCTTCTCTCC
Source organism: Narcine bancroftii (assembly GCF_036971445.1). Lineage (NCBI taxonomy): Eukaryota > Metazoa > Chordata > Chondrichthyes > Torpediniformes > Narcinidae > Narcine > Narcine bancroftii. The sequence continues at coordinate 151,856,119 of NC_091471.1, forward strand.
TGAAGGCACAAGCAATAATTTCCATACGGAGCAAGGATGAACACAAAAGAAAGGAAGAAAGAAAGACCAGAATTCATCTAGCAATTTGCTAGACTCCAGAATATACACAAGTACATTTTAAACTGACAAAATGGTCTTCAACCATATTCATTACTCTATCCTAAGAAATATAACAACCAATATTTCCACAGCAAATATATAACAGTTACATTGATATAATTATTGGATTGTGCTTCTTAATGATAAAAAAAAGATGCATAGACATTTAAAATAGGAGCAGTAGAAGGTCATTCAACGAGAATATGAGTGATCTTACGACCTTTGCGCCCTATTTCTGCTTCTCTCTCCATACCCCTTGATTCCTGTTGCCAATAGGACTACATCTAATTCCCATTTGAATATATCTAATGATTTGGCCTAAATGACTTTCTATATCAGAGAGTTCAACAAGTTCACAACTCTGAGTGAAGAAGTTTCTCCACATCTCATTCCTGAGTGGTTATTCCTTATCCATCAGCAGTAGCCTTATGTAATGGCTCTCCCCAGCATCAGTAACATTCTTCCTGAATGTAGCCTTCCTCATTCTGTCAGAATGTTATGTGCCTTCTTTTATTTTCTATATTGAAATATTATATTTATATTATATGATTATTAGCCACACAGCCTGGGAGACATTTCTGCTCCTCCTGCTAGTACTGGATCTTTTATCCAAGATCCTTGGGATTAGACACTTATCGGTATTCGGATTATTCTGGATTATGGAATTAAAATAGTGATGGTACAGATTCACGCAAAACATATGCTCTTTTTATGGATCAACGCTGCATTGAAAACAGCTCAACGAGCAATGGCCATCTTCTCTACCCATAATCCCTCATGCAGGTGGAACTGTTCTGGAAAACGCAGAGCAGTTCCAACTGTGACGGGGATTATGGGTAATTAAGATGGCTATTGATCCCGCATTAAAACAAAAAGAGATTCACCTCGCCGGGTACCGCTGTGCCCTTGTCTGCCTTCTTCCATCCCAGGTTGGCTGCCATTGGGCTGCTTTCCATCATCTGGTCCCTCTGCACCGGTGGGCTTCACATCACCTGCTCCTCCTTCAGGGCCAGCTCTTGCTGCTGCTCAGGCTCGGCCACTCCCTGGCATCCCCTCGGCTTCTCTCCCTCCAGCACCACCTGCTCCTCAGCACCAGCTCACTTCTCTCCTCCTTCTTCCTGGGTGTAGAGCTCAGCATCCAGATCCCTTCACCCTCTTGCCCTGGCGGCCCCATGGGCTCTGACTCTTCTTGCCCTCACTGGGCCTCCATGCTCTTCGGGCCGTGTCTTCTCCTTGCTCTCTCCCTGCTCTCCCGTCTGAGTCGCACTACTGCTCTCTCCTCACTCGCCCTCCTCGCTCTTTTCCCACTTGCCACCCACCCCTGGGTCCTCTCCTCACTCTCTCTAGAACACCTGAAAATATACTATATATACAGTAAAAAAAATGTTCAGTTTTCGGTTTTCAGAATCACGGATATAGGGAGAAAGACCTGTACTGACACCGAGCACTTGGATGAACACCAGAAAATACAAGCTGTTCAACACTCCATCAGCATCACTCCCCTAGTCTCAGTTTTTAAAAAATTCTATGTCAAAGGTATTAACCAACAACTCACTAAGAAGAAAGAGTCACTAAATCATGATTGATATAGAATGAGCTGTTGTCGAATCCCTGATTTATTATGGAAAGAAAAACAAAGGACTGTACTTACATTTCCTTTTCTTTAAAGTAAAGAAAATGCCCTCACACCATCACCATTTCCAACATTTCTGCCCTGTGCTGAGATATAATTCTCTGAATATTGGCTGTTTTCTACTACCACACAAATGTAATCACTATTTGACTGTGCATCTAGTGAGCTTCAAAGCCCGACAAAATAGCACTCCAAGTCACTTTCTAGCAGATAGCTAATAGAAAGAGAACTGAGTGTTATATTCTCTTTAGGTGATATATTTTACAGGAGCACTTAAAACAAGGCTTAATCTTCCAACCTGTTGTCCTGGCTGTTATAAATGTAATAAATGAACAAATATAAAGGATTAATGCTTCGTATCTTCTAAGTTAATCTAGTTTCATGATCTAGCAAGTAATGAGCCTTGACAAATATAGATTTTTAAAAAAAATTCTACAATCAGAAGAATTTATTTTTATTTTCTGAAATATCTATAATTAACAAAAATGTTATTTAAACAACAAGGTTTTGGTTAATTTCTGATGAGCTGTTTATTTGAAAGCAGAGAATGTAGTCCTCCAGAGGAAAGCTATGATTTGAGATAGTTTGGTGTATTCTCTGGACAGCGAATTTTAATTCCATGATGAAATCAATATGCTTAAAGATTTCATTGTTTCAGATTTCAGATTTATTGTCAGAGTGCATACATGACATCACCTAAAACACTGAGATTCCATTTTTCTCTCCTGCGGGCGCAGCAGAATTACGCCTAATTAGTTGTGCCAAAAATAAACTGTACACAGCATAAACTCAAAAACAAATAAAGAACTGTAAATAGATAATGAATGTAAACAAACAAACTGACTATGCAATACAGAGAGAACAAAGAAAATAAATAAAGTGCACAAGTAAGAGTCCTTAAATGAGTCCCTGATTGAGTTTGTAGTTGAGAGGTCTGATGGTGGAGGGGTAGCTGCTGTTCCTGAACCTAGTGGTGCGAGTCTGCTTGATGGCAGCAGCGAGAACAGAGCGTGTGCTGGGTGGTGTGTGTGTTTGATGATTACTGCTGCCCTCTGTTGGCAGCATTTCCTATAGATTGACTCAATGATGGAAAGGGTTTTGCCCATGATGTCCCGGGGCTGTGTCAACTACATTTTGGAGAATTTTATGCTCAGAGATATTGCTGTTCCCATGCTAGACCATGATGCAGCCGATCAGCACACTTTCCATCACACCTCTGTAGAAATTTACCAGAGTTTCTGGAGTCATACCAAACCAACACAAACACCTGAGGATGTAGAGGCACTGATGTGCTTTCTTCACGATGTCATTGGTGTGTTTGGTCCAGGAAAGATCCTCCGAGATAGTTACTCCCAAGAACTTAAATTTGCTCACCTTCTCCACCTCCAAACTGGATTGTAAACCTCTGGCTTTCCTTTCCTGAAATCAACAAACAACTCTTTAGCTTTGGTGACATTGAGTGCAAGGTTGTTGTTGGGGCACCATTCAGCCATGTTTTCAATCTCCCTCCTGTGTGCTAACTCATCCCCTTCCTTTATACAACCCACCTCCATGGTATCATTGGCGAATTTGTAGATGGTGTCATACCGAGTTACACAGTAGTTGTTTTCCAGTACTGATGGAGATTGTGGATGAGAAGTTCTTGCTAATCTTCACTGATTGTGGTCTGGAGCTGAGGAAATCCATGATCCAGTTACACAGTGGGATGTTAACTCCCAGGTCTTGGAGTTTACTGATCAGTTTTGAGGGGATGGTGGTGTTAAATACCAAACTGTAGTCAATAAAGAGTATCCTGATGTATGTGACTTTGCTGTTCAAGTGTTCCAGGGCTTTGTATAGAGCAGGGCTGGCCAACTTTAAATTTTTAATTTTTAATTTAGACATACAGCATGGGAACAGGCCATTTCAGCCCATGAGTACATACCTGGGGTGTAGGTTAATTGGGCAGCAGAGACTCATGGGTTAAAATGAACTGTTCCCGTGCCATAAGTCTAAATTAAAAATTAAAAGGTTAGCCAACCCTCGTGTAGACCCATGAGATAGCATCTGCCATGAACCTGATTCTACGATAGCCCTACTGGAATGTATCCATGTAACTGCTCAGACAGTAGCTGATATGCTACATCTCCAGCTTTTCAAAACACTTTATCATTGTTGATGTAAGTGTTACTGGCTGATAGTCATTAAGGCAGGTTACTACACTCTTCTTAGGCACTCATATGATTGACGCCTGTTTGAAACAGGTGGGTACCATGCCCTGCTGGAGTGAGATATTGAAGATATCCGTGAATACCTTGGTAAGTTGGTCAGCAAAGATTTTAATACTAGGCCCGATACTCCATCTCGGCCAGATGCTTTCCTCGGATTTACTGTCCTGAAGACAGCACGCACGTCATCTTTAGATACGGACAGGCTGGGGTCATCCAGGGATGTGGGGGTGTGGAGGGGTGGTTCTTTGCTGTTACTGATGTCAAACTGGGTGTAGCAATCCATAGTGTGGGCTATTTTGGCTAAGTCTTGCCAGTTACAAATGCACCTGCTGTATCTCAATCTCATTATCACACTATTTGTGTCAGCATTTCACTTCTTAATTTGCTGAAGTAGCTCATCTTGCAATGTTGCCTTGAACGAGTTTCTTGTCATTTCAATGAGGACAGACAAATTTCAGCATGCCTGCAGTAATCCATATTTGTTTCTGCTGCTAACACGTCAAATTAACAACAAAAAATCTCAGTGAAATCTTAATTAATGCCTTGAACATCATGCAGAAGTATAGCATTTCAAGCCCAGACTAAAATGACAGGATTGTTTTTGTTTTGAAGATTTAATTGCAGAGTTTTACTACATGATATAATGTCATGCCTTGTATCTTATCAGTAGCTAACAGAGTTACACAAAGCTTTTGTAGAAAAGTAAGAAACAATCTTACTTGATAGTAAAATTAATTCCAGTACACCTAAGTTGAACTTCAGATTCATCTAAATTAACGAGGTTACTCTCATATTACGTATATTAATTTTCAGCTCTTTTAAACTATCCGCCTTTCTATAAATCAATGATTCTAAGACTTATTCCGCACCATCAAACTTGAAAGATTAAATGGCACAATCTCATGGTTGGCAACTCCAACTGATTTTATCCTATATTGTTTTGATGGAGAGAGGAAAAAAATGGTTTAAAGTTAGCTTCAATGTCTCAATTGTAATTCAAAATGCTTCCTTTGGCACTGTGAGTACTGCTCTGCTAAATAATTTATTTTTATTACAGATACGTGAAAACGAAATAAAAGAGCTTATGTTGGAGAGGTGGCAAGGGAAAAGTGCAATATAAATTCAGAGAAACATTCACCTCCCTTGCATCTTGCATGTCATTTTCTTCAAGACTTTTAATAACAAGATAAAATTAACAATATGTGCATTCCTTCCACCTTATTAACTTCTATTTACCTTTGCATATTTTCAGAAAAAAAATTGGATGGATACATTGATAGGTTCAAAGTGATACAAGTCAAATGAAGGTAGGTGAGACAAATATGAGTAGGACAGTTTAGTCTGCATGAGCAAGGTGGGCCAAAGGGCCTCTTTCCATGCTGTAATATTTGATGACCGTATTACCTCTTTTGCACAGTGATCCCTCATAATTGATGTGTGAACGACCCATCTTTAAAGCCAGCTTGGGTCATTCACACTGAACAAAGAAAAGTCGGGTCAGTGCACCTTTTAGACAAGAGACGATGCGTTTTGCATCGGCTCTGATACTACCTACCTTGGCGGGTAAGTACAGGGATGAAAATGACCACCTTCCATCCCACATTTGTTGTGGTTATACAGGTAAGTGAAATGGTGAAAAGCCAGTTAATTCCTGTCTTTTAAAAGTGATATTTCCAATGGTAAGTCAACATGTTGTGGCAATGATTAAAATAGCCTAATTGCTATACATAATACATAAGTAATAACTGTAACTCTTCTAGTAGCATTATCCATAAAAATGCAGCCTTCAGATCAATGGGATCCAGACATTGGAAAACTGATAGAACTGTTTCCTGCCTTATCATTTTGAACAATTAAGTGAGACAAATGGACAGCTGATGGTTTTCATTACTCAAACCCATAGCCTAATTATGATCATGTGTTAGACCAAACTCTTTGGGGATTCTTCTTCACACACTCACGAGAGAATATTGCAGAAGTTGAGTAGCAAAAGTTCTGTGTCATACAGTTCCATTTTTATTTGATTTTCCAGCAATCAGCATGAAGATTTATTTTGACTTCCTTCAGTTATTCAAGCAATGGATCTAGTTAAGCCCCAACAACACTCTCAGATTCTCAGATTCAGTATCTGTCTGTCTCCCAGTCATCACTACTACATAGCTCCACCAAGCTTCAAGAAGAGAGTACTTTTTGAACAGAAGGTTAAATGTCAGTATTTCATTAGTTTGTCTCTGCTTTCATCTGTTTGATCTCTGGTTAAACAAAATTGTTGTGGTAACAGGTCCAAATATAATAATGAAAGTGACTGCCAGAAGTGCTCCAATTATATTAATGAATAGAATTACTTGTTGATCTGCTTTTGCCACTCATCCAGAAAAAAAAACATAATTAGAGTTCAAGCTAAGTATGGCAATCTCTTTGGCCTTGCAGACCTGCTGCTGCCTCAACTGACTAAGTGTCTTTCATGGAAAATAAGAAGATTTTGCAGTGAATTTTTTTTAATTTTTACAACCAAAATATCCTTCCAGCGGATGTAGCTGTGGTGGTACACCACCAGCCTACTGCAGGGGGCAACCTCTGTACCTGCAGGAGTGTAAGGGGACCGGACAACACCTGGCCGGCTGCCAATCAGTCGGCCTGAATGGATCAAGCCCCACCCGGGCGGGTGTTAATCACCCTCTGGGAAATTAGCCTGCGCCGGCTTATTTGGTAAGACTCACACTGAGTTGCTGCAGCCACAGCCATCCTGGCTCTATGGAGGTCTTTGTGGATTAAAGCCTGTTGTTCAGTCTTTATCTTGTGTATGTCTGATTCTGTCTGACAGTGCACCACAATTTAATCCACAAAATTTTCTAAACGGCTGCCATGGAAAAACTCCTGAGTGCAGGGAGCCTCGAGGTCGACCCACGCCACACAGAAGCCCAGATATGCTTCGAGATCTGGCAGCATCTGGTCAAGACAATCGTCAAGGCACAAGAGGGTGACATCCTGGACTCCGATGAAAAGAGGTTGGTCCTACTCCGGTCAAAGCTGCCTTCCAGGTAACCAAAGGGTGCTCCACGTACAAGAGCGCAATGGACACTCTCAAGAACTTGTACAAGCCCACCATGAATGTGGTCTGTGCAAGGTACCTCCTCAACACCTGAGCCCAGCAACTCGGGGCTGAGTCTTACCTAGGACACTTGCAAGAGTTGGCCCGACTGTGTCTGCTGAACCTGGGGTAGAGGTAGAGAAGGTTGAGAGGCTGATCCAGGATGGCTTCGCCTGAGGGCTACGCTCAAGGGCCATCTGGCAGAAGCTGCTGGAAGACAACATCTATGCCCTAACCAGGACTGTGGAAGTGGTCCCAACCCTGTAAGCAGCAGCCCTGAATGCCGAAGCCAAATTCCGGGTTCCCCCAGGCTCCCTCATGGCCCTCTCACACTGCAGCTGCAGTCCCAGGTTGAGCAGGGGAGGGTAACGTCACTGCGGCAGGCGCGCGGCGCCCCTATAAGTACTCTGGGTCCTGGTGTGGGTCAGATCGACAATCGCGCCAAAACTGCCCAGCTAGGAACCAGTATTATGCCTGATGTGGCAAGAAAGGCCACTTTGCAAAAGTGTGACTCTCTAAACCTGCCGGCAGCTCAGTGGCCCTCTATGACCTCCCTACCACCCCCGCAGATCCCCCCACGTGCACGTGGCAGGTGGAGCCATTGTCCCCATGATGACTTCCGTCTTTCCCGACTTCGACTGCTTAACATCCGGCCCTGAAAGCAACCGTCGCAGCATGTGCCCTGAGCAACTGAACCAGCCTTCACCCTCACTGCTCACTGAGAACCACAGCGATGTCACTTCCGGCTCATGGTGTGATGTCACTTCTGGCTGACATAATGACATCACTGCCGCTGGCTATGATGATATCACTTCCCCGGCACAGCGCACACAGCTTTGGAAGGAGGCCAACCACGCAGTGGCTCCCCACATGGTGCCGCCATCTTGGGGCCAGGTAGCACCCGACACAGAGGGCCCCCCACGATGTTGAGAACGATGTGGTCAACACGGGTGATGAACAGGCTGCCCTACCGAGGCTCCCCACGCCTCCAGAGGCCATCGGCTACCACATGCTGCATCTCACAACCAATATCGACGTGGTCAACATGGGCGATGACCAGGCCGCCCCATCAACGATCCCTTTCCCTCCGGATAGCGATGACTGTGACTCCGAGATGGTCCTGGCCACCACCACGCTGACCAGGGACATTCCCCACGATCTCGGGCGCTTGATGATGGACGTGCGAGTCAACGGGCAGGTGCCTGTTGGACAGTGGCAGCACCGAGAGCTTCATTCACCCGAGTGTGGCCCACTCCCTAAGGTTAAAGTTCCACCCCACCACCTGCTCGATCGCCCTCGCCACCAAGGATAAGACTGTTGGTACCCTTGGGCGCTGCTCGGTTGATATAATGGTGGGAGGGTAAACTTATAAAAGATTCAGGCTCCTAGTCATGCCCAAACTCTCTGCACCACTCCTCCTGGGCCTGAATTTCCCGTGCCACCTGCAGAGCATCACCCTTGCCTTCGGGGGGCCCCAACCTCCACTCACATTGCACAGCACACCAACCTACCAGCCCCGGCCAACCTGCGGCCTCTCCATGCTGTGCATCACCCCACCGGCGCTCTTTCCACATCTTGTGCTAGGCTTCAAGCTGATTACCGCCAGAAGTAGGCGCTCTTGCGCTGCAGACAGGAACTTCATCAAGACGGAGGTGCAGCGTCTCCTGGTGGAAGGTGTTAGAGAACCCAGTAACAGCCCCTGGAGAGCCCAAGTCCTGGTGGTCAAAGAGAGAAGTAAGCTGAGGATGGTTGTGGATTATAGCCAGACCATTAATCAGTACACCCAGTTGGATGCCTACCCACTGCCGAGGATCACCGACATGGTCAATAAGATTCCCCTCTACCGGGTTTTCTCCATGATAGACCTGAATTCGGCATATCATCAAACCCCTATCCACCTGAAGAACAAGCCCTACACCTCCTTTGAGGCGGACGGGCACCTTTACCTGTTCTGCCGGGTTTCTTTTGGGAACCAGCGGGAGATGGATTGCATGGTAGATGGGCACAAGCTGAAGGCGACATTCCCATATCTGGATAACGTCACTATCTGCGGCCGTGACCAGCAGGACCATGATGCTAACCTGGAAAAATTCCTCCAGATAGCCGCAGAGCTAAACCTCACATACAACAAGGAGAAGGGTGTGTTCAGCACCACCCGCCTCGCCATCCCTGGGGTACATCGTGACCCATGGAGTTGTCAGCCCAGATCCAGAAAGGATGAGCTCATTAATGGAGTTACCCCTCCCACCCCACGCTAAAGGCCCTCCGCAGGTGCCTGGGCCTGTTCTCTTATTGCTCGCAGTGGGTCCCTCACTTCTCAGACAAGGTCCGCCCACTGGCCCAAGCCACAACTTTTTCCCTCCCACCTGAGGCGCAGGCAGTCTTCACCCGAATCAGGCAAGACATCACGGCACCTCGATGCAGGCTGTGGATGAGGACTTCCCCTTCCAGGTGGAGAGCGATACCTCTGAGGTGGTTCTCGCTGCTACCCTAAACCAAGGTGGGGGGGGGCGCCCCGTCGCCTTCTTCTCCATGACTCTCCACGGCTCTGAGCTAGGGCACTCCGACATTGAAAAGGAGGCCCAGGCAACTGTGGAAGCGGTCCACCACTGGCGCCACTACCTGGCCGACATGAGATTCACCCTCCTTATAGACCAGGAAGCCATGGCGTTCATGTTTAACACTACTCACAAGAGCAAGATCAAGAACAACAAGATCTTGCACTGGAGAGTCGAGCTGGCAACCTACAGCTATGACATCCAGTACCACCCCGGGAAGTTTAACGACTCCCTGATGCTCTCTCTGGCATCTGTGCGTCTATGCATGACGACAGGTTGCAGCCATTGCATGAGTCCCTCTGCCATCCAGGTGTCACCCGGTTGTACCATTTTGTTATGTCCCGAAATCTGCCGTACACCATCAGGGACGTCAGGGACATGACCGAGGCCTGTCTGGTCTGTGCGGAGTGTAAACCCCATTTCTTCCGCGCCCTAGACCAATGTTGTAAAGGCTACTCGGCCTTTCGAGTGTCTCGGCGTGGACTTCAAATGGCCCTTGCCTTCCATGAACCAAAACGTCTACTTCATCACGGTAGTGGATGAGTACTCACGCTTCCCTTTTGCCATCCCTTGTCCGGACACCTCCACGGCCACCGTCGTCAGGGCTTTTGGCCAGATTTTCACAATGTTTGACTACCCCGCCTTCATGCACAGCAACCGGGGGTCTAGTTTCATGAGCGACGAGCTGCGCCAGTACCTGATGGCGAGGGGTATCGCGACCATTCGCACAACAAGCTATAACCCAAGAGGCAACGGGCAAGTGGAATGCGAGAATGGGGTGGTCTGGAAGGCAGTCCTCCTGGCTCTTAGGGTGGGCTGTTGAATTCTGGCAGGACACCCTGCCTGAGGCACTCCATGCCATTCGGTCATTTTTGTGCACGGCTACTAATTAGTGAGACTCCTCACAAACATCTGTTCTCATTCCCCAGGAGGTCGGCGACGGGAATGTCATTCCCAGCATGGTTCACGTCCCTGGGACCAGTGCTTCTGCGTAAGCATGTACGGACACACAAGGCCGAAGCCCTGGTGGAGCAGGTTTTCCTCCTTCATGCAAACCATAGCTACGCTTACATTAGGTTCGGCAGTGGCAGGGAGGACACCGTCTCAACCAGGGACCTGGCACCAGCAGGAGCACCCACCACACCATGCCATCCTCCAACCCAGGACAATGCTGACCGGGTATAATCTCCATCCCCAGGCAGCTATGGGGCATGCAGGGCCTCCTTGACCACCAGGGGCCCGCTTCAGCCTTAGGAGACAAACCCACCGTCCACCCATCCAATATGAACCACATACATCCACTCCGGCCCCCCTGGCCACTCCCCCGTGCGGCACCACACCAGCCACACACACCCCTGCTGCCAGCCCCCCCCCCCACTTCCCCTCTGACCAGTGACCAGGAGTCAGTCCTACGATGGTCACAGAGACCCCGGCAGCCACCGAATCGTCTCGACCTGTAAATATTGTATGTACACAGTGGGTGCGATTCCTTGTTACTGGGGGTGAATGTGGTGATACACCACCGGCCTACTGCAGAGGGCAACCTCTGTACCTGCAGAAGTGTAAGGGGACAGGACAACATCTGGCCGGCTGCCAAACAGTCGGCCTGAATGGATCAAGCCCCACCCGGTCGGGTATCAATCACCCTCCGGTATATAAGCCTGTGCCGGCCTCCAGAAGCCTCGCACTGAGTTGCTGCAGCCACAGCCAGCTTGGCTCTGTGGAGGTTTTTGTGGATTAAAGCCTGTTGTTCACTCTCTACCTTGTGTGTGTCTAATTCTGTCTAACGGCGCACCACAGTAGCAGATTTGCATCAGTTATTGAATCGGTCATTGTTCCATTTATGCAAGGGTTGAATGCACATAGTGTTCAGTTTACAGTAAAATTTGAATTGAAAGTGCATTAGTAGGACTTTATGTGCAACAAACTTTGATCATGTTATTTTGCTTAGTTATTCATATTAAAAGGAAGCTGTTTCAATGTTCTCTCATTATTAATACACCTGCAGGCAACATCAAGCTTCTGCTGTATTCCTTTCAGTTGATTTCCAGTCCAAATCGCCTCCAATGTTTTAAAAAGAAGGAGAGTAATCTGATTTTAGAAGCTGAATGACAAAGCTAATTAACTGCTGGAAGATCTTTGGGGGATGAACAAGATCTTCCTGACTTCAGAGCAAAGGAGGGGTGAAAAAAAGGCAACATTCATGTTCTGAAGCTCAAAGGGAAAGAATGTTTCTTGCCACATATTTAATGAATAAAAAAATCCGACAAATCCCAACTTTCAAGAACTTGCTTAAATTTAAAAGTGAACCAAATTGTCGACCTTACAGCCTGCAGTTTATATATATTTTAAAAATCTACATTAAGTTTAAGGTATAAGCACATAGCATTGAAGTTACAACACAACTGATAAAATTCATGCTTAATTTTGTTTCCCTTGAGGATGTCCTACAAGATATGAAAGGACAGAACAAAATAGGGAAGTAGCATATCCCAGTTTCCCCAGTCCCAGTTGACCCTGTTTCCATTTTGACTGAAGAAATTGAATTTATACTCTTATTTTTGCACTTTCCCTCCATCCAACATTGCAAAATCCAGAAAAGCAAAAAATAAGCACATGCTGTTAAACAAGAACTTCTATAGACACTGTGACCTTGGAAAACAGCTCAGTCTGAAACATTAGTCATGTATCTTTAACATATATAACATATAACAATTACAGGACAGAAACAGGCCAATTTGGTCCTTCTAGTCCGCACTGATCCAAGTACCCTCCTCTAATCCCACCTACCAGCACCCTGCCCATATCCCTCCATCCCCCTCCCATCCATATACTTATCCAAATCTTTCTTATCTTTGCTACATAAAGAATGCTATGACCTGCTGAATTTTTCCAGCACTTTTGTGCATTAAAAAATTAAATAGCCACAGAAGACTACAGCACAGAAATAGGTTCCTTTGGCCCCTCTAGTATGTGCCAAAGCATTTTTTTTGCCTAGTCCCACTGACCTGCACCCAGCAGATAACTGTCCGTACCTCTCCCATTCATGTACATACACGGTCTTCTTTACTGTATAGTATTGTAGTAACTTCATTAAGATTTACAAGGTAAATACAATAGTCAACACTGTGATTGTAGTAAAAACACATTGAAATGCTGGAGGAATTCAGCTGTTCTTTCAGTGGCCATAGTAGACAAGGATATATTTCTGTGTTGGGCCTGAGCCCTTCTTCAAGGAATAAGAAGAATGAGTCAGAAGCAGGAAATCTCATGGTTCAGACAATGCCAGCTGGGGGGAGGAATCCAGACCAACAAAAGGTGTTAAATGGCTATGATAGGTAAGAATTTAATATCTGTGCGAAAGGAGACAGGGAAACAGGAGAGACTGAGCTGGGGGAAGGCAATGGGGGAAGAAGTGAGGTGTTGTTCTTCCAATTTGTGGGTGGTCTCAGTATGGCAGTAGATGAGATCATGGACAAATGTTTCAGCAAGGGAATACTATGGAGAATTAAAATGGGTGGCCACTGGGAGTTCCACGCTATTGCAGCAGACGGAGCTGAGGTGCTCAACAAAGTGATCTCCCAGTCTGCATCCAGTCTCTCCAATGTAGAGGATACCACAATGGGACCAACAGTTACAGTAGATGACCCCTGCAGATTCACAATGAAAATGTTGCTTCCCTTGGAAGGATTGTTTTGGGCCCTGAATGTTGGTGAGGGAGGAGGTGTGGGCACAAGTAGAGCATTTCCTGTAGTCACAGGGGTAGGTCCCAAGGAGATGATTGGTGGCGAGGGAGGAGTAGGTAAGGGAGTCATGGAGGAAACAGAGAGAGGAGGAGGGGGAAATATGTGTTGGTGATGCAAATGGTGGAGAAGGATGTGTTTGATGTGGAGGTTGGTGTGATGGTAGGTGAGGACAAAAGGAATTCTGTCCATGTTATTGGATGCAGAGTCTGGTTTCACAATTATTAACATTTTCCATGTGAAGGAATTCCTCCATAGAAAATACATTCTCTTTTTTTAAATTTTTCCAGGAATAGTCAATGCTGTCAACCTGTGGTGATAGCACCACAGCACTGGGCAGTGTCCCTACTAGCCTACTGAAGGGGGGCGATCTCTGTACCTGCAGGGAGACCACCTGGGAGGCTGACTCCACCTGGCCGGCTGTCAATCACTGACTTGTATATAGATTTGAGCTGGCCCCTCTGGGGACAGTCACACATGGAGCCATCGAGACTACTACTGGTGTACAACAGTGTTTGTGGATTAAAGCCTTTCTTTTCTGTGTTTTGTGTCTGCTTGCTGCACCAGAGCGCATCACACTAACTACTTCCAGATTTCTACAATAAACAAGGGGTGCTTCACTTCTTTCAACCCCATAAAAATGTTTTCACAGGTTAATAATCATAACAAACTTTTTCCTTGATATGAACTCTCTCTATCAGAAATCTCAGACGTAAGGTAACAAAAGTTCAGATTAAGAAACATTTAAAATCTTTGCCACATGAACTTGCTAGTTGGGAAAATATTTGAGCCACATATCTCCATTAAATCAGGCCATTAAGCAGTCAACAGCAAAACATTATTCAAGAATTTTGGTTCCTACTACAAAAGCATCTCCTGGCATTGAAATTATGTTTTATCCCCTGCTTGTCCTTCCGTACCAACTCAGAGCACATAGCATTAAGCTTTTGTCCTTCTATCCTAACCTCTACACTCCATTCTGATTCCCACCCTTTCCCCCGCCAAACTAGTTCAAACTCTCCGCAACTGCTCTAGCAAACCTACCCGCCAACATATTGGTCCCCCTCCAGTTCAAATGTAGTCCTTCCTTTTTGTACAGGTCAGATCTTCCCCAGAAGATATTCTAATGATCCAGGAATCTGAACCCCTGCCCCCTGAACTAACTCTTCAGTTCCACATTCTTCTGTCACAACTTCCTGTTCCTACCCTCTCTGGTGTGTGGCACAGGCAGCAGATTACCACCCTTGAGGTCTTGCTTTTTAACTTATTTCCTAACTCCCTCTATTCACTCTTCAGGACCTCATCCCTACTCCTATCTACGTCATTTGTCCCCAGGTGGTCCACGAAATCCGGTTGCTCACCCTACCCCTCCAGAATGCTATGAACTCGATCAGAGACATCCCTGACCTTGTGTTGGGTGCTATCGGTAGCCCAATAATGATGACTGAGGGGAACAATAGGCTTTATTAAGCAAGAGACTGTTGGCCCAGGTCTAGGCTAGGAAAATGAGCAGAAAGGAGAGGGGGCCCAACCTTTATGGCCAGTCACGTGGGAAAGATCAAGGGAGGACTACATACCATCCAGGAGTCTCACTCTCATTCATTGAACTTCCTATCTGCTCTTTTAACCAATGAGTCCCCAATTACCATTGCTCTCCTCTTCTCCCCCTTCTCTTCTGAGTCAGGGAGCTAACCTCTGTGCTGGAGACTTGACCATCTCAACTTGTCCCTGATAGATTGTCCCCTCCAACAGTATCTAAAACAGTACACTTGTAATTGAGAGGAATGGCCACAGGAGCACTCTGCACTGTCTGCCTCTCCCCTTCCCTCTCCTAACAGTCACCCAGTTCCTGCCTCCTGGCTTTTAGGGGTAACTGTCTCCCTGAAGCCCCTCTCTATAACTATCTCTGTCTCCTGAATGATCTGGAGTTTCCAGCTTCCTAACACGTTCTCCCAGGAGCTGCAACTGGTTTCAACTCATGTAAGTGTAGTCATCAGGGCCACTAGTGCTGTCCCAGATTTTCCACATGCTGCTCTCGGAGCATTCCACTTCCCTAGCTCTCTCCTTTAACCCTTCCTCCTTAAAATAAAAGATCTGACCTTCTTGTCCTCAGCCTCTGTTCGCATCCCATCCTAAGACTCTTAGTCCCACTCTTAGACTTAGCCACACACACACTGGCCGCTCCTCTTTAGCTTCCCCTCCTTTAATTTGTCCCTCCTAATTATCTCAAGTACTCACTCCCACAAATCACACTCCTTTTAACCCTTCAGTTGCCCTCCACACTCTTTTTAAAACACACTCAGCTCAGCTGGTTCCCTATGCACACCACGATCTCAAGCCCTTCACTCCTCCTCTCGCCACATCAGTCCCAAGGTCGCAAGCTTGGACTATTTTTTCCTGTTGTGTTTTTCTGACACAAAGAAATGCATATTCACTGCAAATTATTTAAATGCTCACTCTGTGTTGTAATTTTTCCACATGACCACAGCGAACCTGCCAGGTATACCTTTGTGACTTCTTTCATTTAGGTTCAAAATCCTTGTTTTTGATTGAATTGTTTCATGTTCAAACAAAGTAAAAAGTTACGATCACAAAATGATCACTCTTTCCAGGGGAAGTTAATTGTTACTCAACAATTAACCCTAGATTTTATCAGATCTAAAATAGACTGCTCTCTAATCAACTCCTCATCATTCTGATTTGTAAATCCATCGTGCATGCTTTCCAAGAACTGAGTGTTATTATTACTGATACTGAAATGATCTGCCAATTCCATATTTAGACAAAAGTCTCACATAATCATTGTATTACCCTGTTAGATGCACGACTAACTTTCTTAACCTCCATATTAGCCACCATTTAGAGCCCATAAAGAACTTTAATCTTCTGCCCCTGCTGCCTTCTAGGTTCACACAAATGACTCTATTTCTCTACCAAGGTATGTTTTATAAAGGCTTTTCTATCTGCTGCACTGATGTCATTCTTTATTTACCACTTTTTTTCCATATTGCTTGTTCCTCCTTGATGTGAAATACCCTTAAAGTGTTAGATTCCAGCCTTGGAATCTAGATGGATATAAGATAAGCTAAATGGCTCCTATCATCCAAAATAATTTTGCATTCTTTTTTACAGTGAGTGAAAAAAAAGATAAGGAAAATGATCTGCCAATTCCATATTTAGACAAAAGTTACCCTGTTAGATGCACGACTAACTTTAACTTTTCTTAACCTCCATATTAGCCACCATTTAGAGCCCATAAAGAACTTTCATCTTTGAAAATAGCCCAACGATGTGAAGAGAATGCAAAAATTATTTTGAATAAAACCTGTCAACTAGAGGCTCAATTTTCTTATGATAGTCTTATAAAGAGAAAGGTAAATAAGATTAGAACAAAGATGGAACTAAACTTGTTGGTTCCAAAATATAAAGAAGGGATGAGTACAGTAAAATTAGTAGCCTTAGTTGTGACAATAAGGCAATGGAAGTTTGGTGTTGAGGAAGAGCATCATCTAATCCACATGGAGGTAAAGAAGATATGAGGTAAGGAAGAAGAAACAAACTATTGATCTCTTGAGACTAAATCATATACTGTCAAAGAAGGCAGATATGTATACAAATTAGTGAATGTTCCAAATATTATTAATCATAGTAATGGATCATTTCAATTGACCAAAAATGTCAAGGGTAAGCACCCTAAACATGTTAGAGAACAAGACCGGTTTAGGCAATGTGCTGCTTCTGTCATCAAAGCTAAAAGGAATTTTGAATTTTAAGAAGCAAAGCAGAACAAGTAGGTAACATCGGAGTGGAGACTGCCAAAGAAAGGATGTCTGTTGTTTCACAAGATTCAACACAAATCTGTCAAACAGGAGTTAATTAGGGTACAAGCTATACATAATTCATAACAAAGGGAAAGGAAAGCAAAAGCAAGGGATTACTTGAATAAATGGAGAATTAACATAAGTAAAATTGTGAAACAGGAAAATAACATATCTAATTCTAATAATACAGTTCTGGAATATATACTGTAGAGGAGTGGTGAATATAGATTAAAAAATTATTGAAAATATGTGAACAAAGTCACTTAAAAAGTTATTCCTTTATTTTAGTCCAGCAACTATGCTAGGAAGTTCAGCCTCAAAATTGAAGCGACTCACAAGCCTTTGGAGGAATCCAATGGGTCAAACAACATCAGTGGGAGAAAACGAATTGTTAACATTTAGCCAGAACCCTTCACTACATCTGATGAAAGTTTCCGACTCAAGATGGTGATCATTCCTTTTCTCCCAAGTATACTGCTTGGACCACCTAAGTTCCTACAGCAGATTGTGTGTTGCTCCAGATTCCAGCATCCGCAGTCCCTCATGAATCTCTAGCCTAAAAATTGGGTCTATTTGTACATTTTTCATGCATGCACAATTCTCACAAAAAAAAGGTAATTTTATCCATGTTATATTGCACCAGCAATCATTAACACACAACAAATGGGCAGAGTTATTTTTCGATGGTCTCAGTCATGGAAACTCGATCACTGACTATCAGAGTTGCAGTAACAGCACCTCTGCTGGTAATCATCCCACACTTTAGGAAAATGCACAACTTCATCAAGTCCAGACACAGAGGAGCTGATTATGTTAACCTTCCCCACGTTTTGATCAAGTTCATTAGAGCCTCAAATGCAGTTGTTCTATGGATGTCATTGAGGGGATGTCTTTATGGATAGAAATCAGCAAATCAATGAAACTACCTCAGACAGGATCTGTAGAGGCCCAATATTAACACATGATTTTGAACGCAAAATGATTTTATTTTGCATGGAGTCGTGAATTTTTGTGAGATGGAACATTAAGTGAACACTTACCTGTGCGAAGTTGGTTGATTATTATTCGAGCAATGGGAGTTGGTGAGTCAATGTGAGATCCCATCCATGCATGCACAGCCATTCCTTTACAGTCCAGAGGGGAGAAGCTACTAGACTTAAATGAGTTAAACTAGACGAACCAACCATAACACAAACCTGTGACTGAACATTATTTATTACATAACAAACATCTTTATCCGTAAACAAGAAAAAAAGGAGGGAGAGGTGGGCATGTTGACTCACCAACTCCTATTCCTCAAATAATAATCATCAAACTTTACACAGGTAAGTGCTCATTTAATCTTCCATTATTCTTCGCAATGTACGTTGGTTTGCCAGTGTGAGAGTTTGTAGTCCAGTGGCTTATCCTCTTCGAGTGGTCCGACAGACCATAATCAGTTCAATGGATCCCCTTTCTGCAGCCTTTGTCAATCTGTTGCTTATAGGATGGAAACCGTGAAACTCTGCCCCTCTGAATTTAAAGGCTTATTGTAAAATCTATTAAAGGTTCTCTCATTGCTCCATCCCACCTTATGGAGGTTATCCCATATAGGGATGTCGGCTCTATTGGCTCCCGAGGTTACCGCCGCTCTAGTTGAATGGGACCCAAACTGAAAAATATCCACTTCAGCCACTATCATGATCTCCCACACCCATCTGGCCAACATCTAGGCTTAGCCCGCTGATGCGGTTTTTTATAACATATAAAGAGGTATTTCACATTTAGTCTTATATATTTTGTACATACAACATATCTTTTTAAACAATCCAATGTACATAATCTTTTGTATTCTCTGTATGCATACAATGAAAATTTTGTCCCAATTTTCCCATGTTTGTTATGTTTCAAAATATCTATAACTTGAATGCTTACACAGTCCTCCTTCCAATGGATATAGTCCATATGAATGCAAGACAAAATTTGTACCCTCTGGGCTGATGTCAAGGCCACCAGCATTATCAGCTTATGGGACCAACTATGCAAGTCAAAATTGGAAGTTGGCGACAATAGCCCTAAATAGTTCAAAACAAACTTTACGTCCCAAATTTCTTTATATCTGGGTACCATGATCTGAGGACGCAATTGAAACACACTGTTCATGAATCTTTTGATTGGGGGTGGTTTATCATTGCATGTCCAGAGTCGTGGAACATCAAGAAAGCAACCAGTGCACTCTTTGCTACATTCACAGTGCTGTAGCTGGCTCCCTATATATAGAGCATATCAGTTACAAAACTCAGTATGCCTCCAATAGAGGGTGACTGTTCATGTAGTCTCATTTGGGCACAGGACTTACTCCACATAGGAGGCATATTGTTTCTGAGTAGACTTTCTCCAAGATGTCCACAGCATGTCCAGAGTTCTAGGCTGCAGGGCATTTATGTCAGTCTTTGCTCTCTAATCCTGCAACCTAACAGTTGTAAGTGAGACAATGAATCTCAATGCTATCATTGAATTTTCCAGACATCAGGTCTGCCCAGGTGTTTATCTGACCCGGCAGGTAGGCGGCAGTAACACAAATGTTCCTCTGAATGCACCAATGTTAAGTCTCAATGGCTAACTTGTTACAGGAAGAAGATTTGAGACCTCCCATATTATTGAGGTGGGCCACTGCTTAAGTGTTATCTAACCTCAGTAATACATAAATGTCAGCTTCCCTCACCCAGAAAGACTTCAGTGCTAAAAAGCCCGCTAGCCTTTCCAAATGCCTGATTTAGAGGCCTTCCTGAGCTCTATGTCCGTCCATCTGTCCCCAGTAGAGACCTTTAGATTTGTGGCTCCCCAACCTTCACCACTAGTCTCTGACCTGATCTCCAGGTCCACCTTTTTGAGCTTGATCCTCACTTAAGCCAGTGAGATATTGTTGGATCTGATCTCACTTATTAGCCATATGGGCCTGTCAAGATTTCCCTTGGCTACCTTAAGAGCAGATATTTTGTCCCTTTCCAGGAACATATAATTTAGCGGGCCATGTTGTACTGTCGGGAAAGGCACCACCAGTTTCCCAATCAACCTTTCATATGGAGGGACGACACACTGTCATGAGCCCTCTGCCACTTTATCCTCTGACAGGGTAACTTTCATGTCTTCTGATTCAATAATGAAGCTGAGGAATTTTAACCTCTTGGTAGTCACCAGCACCGATTCCTAGGGATGTAAATGAAAACCCACTTGGCTTAATTATCTCGACATGGCTGCTACTGCCATTTTTGTTTCCTCGAACAATCTTCCCACAATAAGGGTATAGTCTAGGTAATTAATTACCATATGCTCCTCTTCCCTGACCCTTGCAAACACTGGCTTCAGTAACTTGGTAAGTGCCCTGGGTGCTGAGCTCAGCCCATTCGACAAATCGTTATACTACCATAGCTCTCCCTTCCAGGAAAATGTGGTCAGATTGCGACCGAAAAGTATGAATCTTGCAAATCTATCGAGGCCATGTAACACCATCATCACAGAATATATGTTATCCATTTTAAAATGCCTGTATAAGACATAGTTATTAAAATCTGATAGATCCAGTATCACTCTAGTGCTGCCACTTCTTTCAATAACGTTTTTCTTTTTTAACACCATGATCTCAGCGTGTACAGCCTTCCTCAGTTGTGGTCTGCGTATGTATGTATATGGATCCTTCCTCCTTATCGGAGGGGGTTTCTGGGGATCAAATTTGATTTTATAACCCTTCACTGTGCCGAATAGAAGCATCAGTGGTAATATTACACCATCTATCAGAGAATAGTGTTAATTGACCACCAACCTTTAACGCCTGTAATTATCATGTGTACTCAACTATCATTGTGTAGCGTTCACTTCCTTCACCTGCCTAGTCTGCCATCTGGTGCATTCTGGGCCCACCGCCGCAAAGCACTTTGAGTAGAAAAATTCTGCTGTCACTGTCTCCACAGAGGGCATTGCCCTAAAAAAGACCTGCTGGCTGTAGCCACTTGGAGCGTGAAACTGCCTCGGACAACCCACTTAAAATCCCCCGCATAACTGCAATGGGGTAAAACATAACAGGTTCTCTTGCCTGCGCTCTCGAACCTCTGACCACGCCAGCCACTGCTTTCTGCTGCTCATTTAAATCTTTCACCTGTTGGCTGAGGTCGTCACCGAATATAAATTTCATTACAGGGTAAGATATGAGCGTAACTTACATTTAGATCAGGCTTGATCAGCTCCTTCCTGAAGGCATTCAGTTCATAGTTTGTATGGGAGCATCTTGTTGGGTCTCCAATAAATTGTGCGAGAGCTTTTGTGCGAATGCAGTGATATCTTTAATCAGTGACCCTTGTATTCTTTGAAATTTCATGTCTTTTGCTCTTGTGGGGACTTTCAAATTGTCCCATATCGTAGAGTTTACCTTAGGCACCTCCAACAGAGGGGCAGTTAACAGGGCAGGGGTACTTCTTGATGGATTCTTCTAGTACCATCTCCTGCAAAGCATTCGACACCCTATAAGTTATTGACCCCTCAATATAATCCGCTAGTGGCTGGCTGAAACTCTGGTACTGCAAACTTTGCCGCAATCGCTGGTATATAGCTCTCATCCTGACTGGCCTGAACAGTGTATAGGGATTTGGGTGACTCAGTCTCCATTACTGACCCTTCATCATTGTCCCATGCATAATCATAAATGTCCTCTCCCTGATCTGTTGGTGTTGGAAATATACTCACCATGGCCGTCACCAGTTCCTCCAATTTATCCAGATGATTTACAATTTTGTTGCTGGTTGAGGGCGCTGCTCTCTGGCAGGCCTTACACTCAGGCCCTGATCAAGTGGGTGCCCGTCATACAGAGATCATGCCCTTCCTTGGGATTTTTCTGTGGCTAGCAGTTATTCTTGCCTGTCGAGCGGGCGGCTTCGCTACATGATATATTAGGTTTATATCAGGTCCTACATGCTCTTGTTGCAGGATACTCCCCTTCGCAGCTGCTCGATGTACTGAGGTCCAATCACCTCCTGCAGCGGCATAATGGCATCACTGCTTGCTTTTTGAGACCCCAACTTCCACAAAGCCAGATCAGTGCAGCCAGACCTGGACACCACCTTCAGCGAAGGTAGATCTCTGTCGCCTGATCCCACCCCCAGCAGAGGTAGATCGGCATCTCTGCTATCATTTGCAGACCCCAACTTCAACAAAGCTAGGTCAGTGCAGCCAACCTTAGGCCTCACCTTCAATGAAGGTAGGCCACTGCCGCCTGATCCCACCCCCAGCAGAGGTAGATCGGCCTTGCTGCTCCTCAGCTGGGACACTGCATCCTGGCAGGCCTGCTGGATTTTTTGCACTAACGAAGCACTATGGGGGCACTTGGAGGCATTCCTCCTCGGGCTCTTACCACCCTACCTCTGCCCCAGCCCCTCATCAGGACCCGGAAACCTCGCGCCAGTTGTCCTGGACCTTTTCCCGTACACCTCCTCCTCCGGAGGGCTACATCGGGGCTTCCCTTCATTGGGACCCATGAACCTCCAACCAGCAGTCCCGGAACTTTTAATGCTCACCTCCTTCTCCTGAGGGCTTGTTTGGGGGTTTGATTCCATTTTTGGGATCACTCTCCTGTGATTTCCCTCAGGGCTCTGCTCCTACAGGCCCACTGATTTAGCGCTTTTTTGAGGTTGCCCTACTACAATTCTCCACTGATTCAGCTCTTTTTTGCTCATGCACTAAAAACACATGCTACTCCTCGTAAGTCAATGATTGTAATGGCTGCGCATGCATGGATGGGATCTCACATTGGCGAACCAACATACATTGTGAAGAATAATAGATAATTAAGCATTAAAATTGAACACATCTACCACACCAAAATGCATAAAATTCAATTTTTAGCTATCTATTTTAATGAATCTACTGATCAAATATTTTCATCTGTGGCAGGCAAATGCCATAGCAATTGATCCAGCACTCTGGGCGGTGAACACAACCAAAGGCCTGCAACCCGTGCAGCGGCACTAGCCCCAACAAGCGAACCAGCGGGCGAGCAGCAAGGGCAGCTAAAAGGCCAGTAATCCCAAAATGGTGCTGGCCGTGCTGCACTGCTAACATACAAGGACAGTGCATGGGGAAGAAGGGCATTGTTATGCAAGAAAGTACCCACACATGGGAAACCCACTTTTGTTATGCATGTTGTGATGTCAGTACCCCTTTACTGGCCACAGTGCAGAGATAAAAGTTGCACTGACCCCTAATAAATCTCAGAGCTTAACCTGACTACACTATGTGAATGTGTCTTCTTTGAAGTAGCGCATGACTACAATTTCTGTACCCGACAGTTTAGACGGCATGTAAACCCAATGATGAGCGAACAGGCAGCAGTCAACACGGTCGCTCTAAAGCTGCCGTCCTTCTGGATGATTCATCTATCCCTGTAGTTTGATCAGGCTGAGGTACAGTTCCAGATCTGGCAGATCACAGCAGAATTCACCCGGTATTACCATGTGATGAGCTCCCTGGACCAGGAAACAGCAGGACGGGTGGCTAACTTTATCCAAGTACACTGCCTTCAAGGGCTTGCTGATTGAGACCTTTGGTTCTCATGGCATGAGAGAGGGGCATGTCTGCTCCACCTGGATGTCTAGGGGACAGGACTTGTCAGCCCTCATGAATGAGATGCTGGCCACCCTGGGCAAACATGAGCCCTGCATTATGTTTGAGCAGGCATTCTTGGAGCAACTGCTCGAGGACATCCAACTGCTCCTGGCTGACGCAGGTTTCAGCAACCTCTGGAAAGTTACAGCACGAGTGGACATTCTGTGGAAACAGAAGAGAAAGTGCTCATTGTTCATGATGCTTATCACTAAACCCTGCCACCAGGCCCATGCAGAGCCGCTGAGAGAACAGCAGCCCACCAGAGGAGGTGATCCAGATGACCAGTAGTGTTTCTACCATCAGAGATAGGGCACCAGAGCCCACCACTGCAGGCCACTATGCACATTTCAGGGAAATGCCAGGGGCCAGCCATCGCTAATGACCATGATGTCTGGCCATCAAGACAGCCTCCTGTACGTTTGGGACCGCCAGTCCAAATGACGCTTCCTCATGGACACAGGAGCAGAGGTCAGCATCCTGCCCTTTTCAGGACAGGACACTGGGAACAGGCAGTCGGGCCTATGCTGAGGGCTGCCAACAACAGCATGATTCGGACCTAAGGAACAGGTCAAACTGCAGTTGGGAGGAAGCCTCTTCTCGTGGGTGTTCATGCTGGCTGCAATGGAACAGCTGCTCCTTGGGGCAGACTTCCTGTGCACCCATAGCCTGCTAGTGGACTTCAAGGGAAGGATATTGGTCTATGCCAAGACTTTTCAAAATTTCCCCATCAAAGATGCCTGGCTCCCAGCACTCCACCTGGACTCCGTACAGATATCGGACAATGAGTACGCTAGGGTCCTAGCCAAGTTCCCTGCAGTGCTCACCCCCCAGTTAACAATGGTGATGCCCCGACATGGAGCACAGAATCACATCCTAACCCAGGCAGACAGTAAGATGACTCTGCAGCATTCCTCAGTAAGCTAAGGGAAAGAGCCTGGCCCCAACTCCACCTTCCAGGCACAGACACGCGAGGACCAAAGACATGTAGGACTGTGAGTATGTTTTAATTTGCAGGGGTCCACATCATCCACTGCTTCAGAGGCCATACGAGAGTCCATTCCAGGTCATCCACAACAACTGGGCCACGTTCAAGCTAGAGGTCCAAAACAAGATGGAGGTCTTCACCACAGACAGGCTGAAGCTGGCAAACCTGGACCCGGCATGTCATTCGAGACACCAGCACCATGCCGAAGAGGCAGGCCACTGAAGCCTGAAGAGACTTTGCCTCCAGGCATCAAGGGCAATACTGCCAGTTCTGGGGGAGGGGATTTGTGGCGGCCCGCTGCAGCGGCTATCGAGCCAGCGCTCCAGGCGGTGAATGCAACCAAAGGCCAGTAGCCCATGCAGTGACACTGGCCAACACGCAAACCAACAGTTGAACAGCAAGGACATCTTAAAGGCCAGTGACCCCAAAATGGCGCTGGCCTTGCTGCGCAGCCAAAAGACAGGGACAGTGCGTGGGGAAAGGGGGCATTATCATACAGGAAAGTACCTGTGTGCGGGAAACCCGCTATTGTTATGCAGGTTGTGATGTCAGCAAAGGGGGGACCACGGCGGGACCAGTGCAAGTTTAAATGTTGGGCCTGAGCCCTAATAAAATTCAGAGCTTAACCTGACTACACTACGTGTGTGTATCGTCTTTCAAGTAACCGGCAGCTACACATCCTTCATTCCTTCATTTGCATCAATTTCACTTCTGAACATTAGAATCATTGACTTGAACATTACATGAGAGATCTTTCGACCTGTTAAACTTTTGCAAAAACAACCTAATCTGTTCCACTCCTCACTCTTTTCCAATGCTCCTCCATTTATTTTCTTTTCAAGCAAATACTCATTTCTCTTTCAATCCTGCATCTGAATCTGTTTCCATCACTTAGTAAGTAATTCATTCCTAACTTTAAACACATTTTACCTATATATAAAAGTTTTTCCAACTGTTTCTTCTAGCTTTTTTTTGACAATGACTTTAAATCTCTGTGATCTATTGATAATTCAGCCATTTCAGGCTGTTTCTCTGTCAATACTGTATTCCATTTGAACCCATCTTGATCCAAAACACCTGTGCTTAAATTCTTTGAATTTTCTTGGCTCAAATGATGACAGCCAAAGCTTTTCATATCCCCCTCCAAATATGAAGTTTCTCATCTCTGGAATCATTCAAGTAAATCATTGAGATATCCTTTCTAAAGCATAGCTCCTATATTAAAGTAGAGTTGCCAAATGATTTGACCCAGATGAACCAAAAGTAATAATGTACATTATTATTTTTGATGTCATTGTTCAAGTTTGAGTTCAAATTCAAGTTTATATCACTGATTGTACATTTACAACCTAATGAAACAATGCCTTTTCAGACCATAGTGCATGCACAAAAACGCAGTACATAAAGATCGCATAAATAATCAAAATAAATATATATGTAAATATGTGGGTTGATGGTTAGAGGATAATGTTCATCAGTCTCACAGCTGGTGGGAAGAGGCTACTCTCCAACCTCCCAGTTCTGATTTTGATCCTCCCAAACCTTCATCTTTTTTTTTTTAAATTTTTTATTTTTCACACCATATCAAACCTTCATCTTGATGACAGTGGGTTGAAGAGACTGTGAGCTAGATGGAAAAGGTCTTCTATAATTCCTTGAATCCTATTCAGACATTCACATCTCAGCAATGCAGACATCAACTTTGAAAATCACAATTGCCTTCATTGCACCACATGATCTTTGACAACTCGAGGAAAAGTTTTGAAGATCAATATCCAAAATCTAGCACCGACCCCATGGTTTACCAGGCAGCAGTGACCCTTGTTCTGCTTTGGAGACAGAGACTACCTACAGTCGGCATTTTGTAACAGGTGCACTCACTTAAACTCTAGTGGCAACTTATCTTGGTCAATTCTTCAGCAATCCACACATCTTAATAATGTGATCTGCCCACTCATTGTAGAGCAGTAAAAATAGTGCTTGAGAAACTCAGCAGGTCACTCAGCATCTATTGAGACATGGGAAGAAACTAGAGCGCTTGGAGAAAAGAAAAGCTGTCACATTGAGAACCTGCAACCTCCACATGAACAACAGCCAAGCTCAGGAATAAACCCAGGCCTCTGGTATTGTGTGGCAGTAGTTCTACCAGCTGCACCATTGTGCTATCCACAATACAGGGCCATAAGACTTAAGAGCTGAATTCAGTCATTCGGTCCATCGAGTCTGCTCTGCTATTCAAATTATGGCTGATGTATTTTTACTCTCAACCCCATGATCTTGCCTTCTCTCCATAACCAGTGATACCCTGACTAATCAAGAACCAATCAACCTCCACTTTAAATATACACAGTAAGGTGGCTTCCACAGTTGTCCGTGGCAATAAATTTCACAGATTCACAACCCTCTTGCTGAGGACATTTCTCTTCATCTTTGTTCTAAAGGGCCATCCTTTTATCCTGAACCTGTGCCCTCTGGTCCTAGACTCTCCCACTGCTGGAAATATTTTCTCTACATCCACTCATCCAGCACTTTCAATTTTCAGTACATTTTAATGTATAAAAGATGAAGCAGAACTTCTACATCTTTTTTGTCTGAGGTTCCAACATTAGTCAATGAATTCTGTTATCGGAATAAAACTTTTGCATAAATTCTTGCTTTATTTTTCTCCACTAATGTTTCTCTGGACTATATTAAATTTGTTGATAATTGCCCTGTCAAGGATGTACTTGAGCCTATATGATTTCTAATGACCTGTTATGATAAACTTTTACTGCCTGTCCTTTTCCTTAAGTTCACTACATGGGGAATTTGAACTCAAAGTTTAGCGAATAAAATCCTGCTCCGAAGAACGCTGAACACTGAACTTGGAAAATGTGGGTCATTAAGAGGTAAGTTATTTCATTAGTTATACAGTATATGCAAGAAAAGATGTGTAATTTATTGCTGTCTTCCTGGCAAAGTGTACTGTGCTGATTAGGTTGAGAAGTTTTCATCAATTATTGAGTAGTTCTTTGCCTGCCATGTGAACAAATCAATACTGTTTCTGCTCAAAGCAGGATGCACTTAGCTTAATGATGCAAGTGGTAAGGGCAGGCAAGAGGGCTCATGAATGATCATTGAACAACCAATGAGCTACCCCCCTCCCCCATCGCTTCTCAGCTTTTCTCCTCTTCTACCCTCGCACATATGTCCACCTATGACCTCTAAGCTGTTAGCCTGTACTCCACTCCCTGACCCGCCAACCCTCCTTTCTTCTTTTCTTCCACCTTTTTATTCAGGCATCTGCTTGCTTTTTGCTCATACCTGGTGCAGTGAACTGCAATTCACTGGTAGTGGGCTGTGCTGATGTCTGGCCCCACCCCCATCTGCTCACATATAACCCTGGTTTCCTGCCTAATCCCAGAAACGTGAAGACTACTGTGAGACACTACCCCCAGTTATAAGCTAAAGCATTTGTTCTCCCTCCAGTCATGAGAGCTTTAATTCACGCTACAATTTTATCAGATTATTCCCTTAACGATGGAAGTGCTTCTCAAGCCAGGCATGCTGCTGATAGACCCTCTCTCCCCTGATGTGGCTGACGAGTTCATATACTGGCTAGACTGCTTCCAGGCCTACCTGAATGTGACCAGACGTCTTCCACACTAATGAACTCAGGAGGTCTACACTCATTTCAAGGGTAAGAACAAAAGGGTATGCAATCATCAGCGACTGCACTACATATGACACTACCATTGAAACTTTGAAGGCTCAGTACCTGAAGTCACAAAACCAGATCCTAGCAAGGCACCAACTTGGTCTACATCACCAACGGCCAGGAGAGTCCATCGATGGTTACCTGCTGGATCTGTGGATATTTGCCAAGAAATGCAGGTACAAAGCAGTTATAGGCTGTATTTGGGAGGAAGAACAGATCCAGGACTCTCTAATCATGGGAGTGCACTCGAGGTACATGAGGCAGTGACTGCTCGAGTCGGGTAAAAGGACCTGGCCAGCCATGTTGACTAGGCCAAATCACTGGAACAGGCCAAGCTCGAGAAACCTTCCAAGGACCGGCTGCTCCCACTACCCCAGCCCTAACGGCTGCCATTTGCCATGCCAGGGAGCTCTCCCGTGCTAGTGAGTGCTTTTTCTGTGGCAAGAGCCAGCATCCCCGATCTCATTGCCCAACTAAAGCCTCAGTGTGTTCCAGCTGTGGCAAGAAAGGGCATTGGGCGAAAGTTTGCCTTGCGAAGAGAAGCCAGGGGAAGTCCATGGCCTGCAATGCTCCTGGATCTGATCCCAGCCCCAAGATGCTTGCCCTGAATACACTTCCTGTGCTACAGGTCAACAGAGGGTGGAAGTGAAGAAATGGTGTGAAAAGGCTTGGAGGCCATCTTGCCATGATTCAAATTCCAACTCGCCGCCATACTCGTCAGAGGAGGAAGGAGGGTGGCTAACTTGCTGTGCCACGAGATCAAGGCCATCTTACCCACGGGCAACCCAGGATGACCGGGGCCACTCGAGTGAGGAGTATGGAGTCTCTGGGGTCTTAGCCTCAATGGTTCTGGAGCAGAATAGACCTCACCAGCTTACCAACTCCATAGAGACTGTGAAGGTAAACAGACATTCCACCAAATGCCTAATCGACATTGGCTCTCCAGAAAGCTTCATAGACTCACAGACTGTGTAAGAGTACAAATTAAAGATGAATCTTTACAATTATCATGTTTTCCTTGCATCTCATTCATACTCTACACATATTCAAGAACATTGTATAGTACATCTATCGTTTGAAGGGAGGGAATTCTGAAAGATTCACCTGTATGTACTTGAGAATTGTGAAAGCGTGACCTTGGAGTATTCTGGTCCTCTCCACCCTGTAACGGTTCAGAATGGAAGGCCCCTAAAATCAGAACCCATATGCAGCCTCTCCTGAATATTGACCCCCCCTCCTCTCTTCCCGAATCTGTCCTTTGACTGCAAACTCAATGCTACAAAGAGCAGGAGGTACAGTACAGCAGATTGAGATTTTATAAAGTCTAAGATCCAACGTCTGCTCAACGAAAGGGTCATTAAACCTAGCACCAGCCTCTGGAGAGCACAAGTTGTAGTGGTAAAAGGGGAAAACAAGTCCAGGCTAGTAATTGACTATAGCCAAAATATTAATTGGTTCACAATGCTGGATGCATACCCCCTCCCTCATATTTATGACATGGTGAATGATAATGCACACTATCGGGTTTATTCGACCATTGACCTGAAAGCTGCCTATCACCAGCTGCCAATCCATTCTGAGGACTGTCACATATGGCTTTTCAGGCTAACAGTATCAATTCTGGAGGGTCCCTTTTGGTACTACTAACAGGGTTTCCATCTTCCAGTGGCAGATGGGCAGAATGGTTGACAAGTATAGGTTAAAGGCGACCTTTCCCTACCATGATAATGTCACTATCTGTGGCCACACCTTGGAAGACCATGACGCCAACCTCCAGAGTTTTCTCCACACGGCAAAAGCCCTGAACCTCACTTATAATTCTGACAAGTGCGTGTTCAGGACTAAATGGCTGGCTATGCTCAGCTATGTGGTGGAGAATGGCATCATTGGCCCTGATCCTGATAGGATGGGCCCTCTGTTAGACCTCCCCATTCATTTAAGGAGATGTCAGGGTTTTTTCTCATATTACACCCATTGGATCCCTCAATATGCTGATAAAGTTTGCCCTCTCTTAAAAGCCTCTAATTTCCCCCTCTCAGCTAAAGCCAAAACAGCTTTTAACTACCTCCAGTATCACATTGTGAAAGCCACCTTGCACATGGTGGATGAGAATGTACCTTTCCAACTGGAAAGCGATGCTTCAGATGTAGCCAAGGCCATTACCCTCAGCCGGACGGGCAGGCAGGTTGCATTTTTTTCTTGTACGTTGCAAGGCCATGAGCTCCAAAACCATCTTTGGAAAAGGAGGATCAAGCCATTGTAGAAGCTGTGAGGCACTGGAGGCACTACTTGGCTGGTAGGAAATTTATGCTCCTCACTGACCAGCGTTCTGCCACATGCATGTTTAATAATGTCAAGAGGGACAAAATCAAAAATGACAAATTTGTTAGGTGGAGGTTCGAGCTCTCTATCTACAATTATGACATTGCCTATTGGCCAGGAGCCCTTAATGACCCTCCCAGATGCCTTATCCAGAGGAAGCTGTGCCAACTGTGGTCTCTGCATAATGAGATTTTCCATCCAGGGGTTACCTTCATGGCTCACTTTGTCAAGGTGCACAATCTGCCCTACTCCATGGAAGATGTCAGGGAATTTATTAAGTCTTGCCAAGTCTGAGTGAAGTGCAAGCCACACTTCTACCGCCCCACAAAAAGACGCACCTGATCAAGTCATCCTGGCCCTTTGAACGGCTCAGTGTCGATTTTAAGGGACGGGAACACCTTCTTCCTCTCTATCATTGATAGATAGATCAATGATCTATCATTGATAGATCCCGTTCCCCATTCCATGTCCAGACACGTCCACTTGGTCAGTCATAAAAGCCCTATATTTACAGCCATTGCATCCAGCAGGATTACTAGCAACAACACCTGGGGGAACAGGCAATTTGAAAAAGAGAACACTATAGTCTGGAAGGCTGTCAAACTGGCCCAAAATAAAAAGGCCTTCCAGACTCACAATGGCAGGAAGTCCTTCCTATGGCGCTCCATTCCATTCGGTCGCTACTACGTACTGTGACCAACACTATTTCTCACGAGCTTCTATTCAATCTCGAAAGAAGGTCGGTATCGGGAACTACACTCCTAAACTGGCTCACCACTCCTGATCCAACCCTTCTCAGGAAGCATATGAGGAGAAGCAAGACCAACCTCTTGGTAGAAAGGGTGAAATTGCTGCACGCCAATTCCATGTACGCCTATGTGGAGTACCCAGATGGCAGGGAGGACACCATCTCAATCAGGGGTCTGGCACCCACCGGAGCAGAGGGTGCATTTCCTCAAGTGCCCTGCGAGTCATGGAGCTCATTCTCACCACTCCCAGTTAGGGCCTCAGGGGATCTGGTTCAGGAGGAAAGTGCATCCTCCTCCACCGTAGAGCCAGAGACCCAGCCCACCTCTCCCTTCCTCACAGGGGACCAGGAGACCCAAGGAGTCCAAGGCCCCCTGGTGCTAAGGTGCTCCACCAGGATCTCCAGACCCCAGACTGATTAAATCTGTAAATATGTAAATACCTCTATATTTTTCAACCTTTTTTTCTGAATCCATTTTCTCTGTCTTCTTTCATAGATCCTAAATTCTGCAGGAAGGCATGAATGCAGTGAACTGGGATTCACTGGTAGTGTGTGTACTGATGGCTGGGTCCGCCTCCCTGCTCTGCCCCCATCTGCTCACATATAGCTCTGGTTTCCCACCTAAACCCAGAACCCTTCTGAAGACTACCGTGAGACCCTACCCATAGTTATAAGCTAATAAAAGCATTTGTTCTCCCTCCAGTCGTGAGAGCTTTTATTCACGCTACACATGGACAAAAGGCTCAGATCTGAAATGTTGGTTACTCTTTACTTCCAATAAATGCTGCGTGACCTGCTGAGTTTGTTAAGCACATTTTTTTTAAATCACAATATTAAACAGGCAATGCTGCCACTATTACCTGAGGCCACCAACTAACATTCTATCTTCAACAAGCACAGATAAGTATGGATTGAGAAGAACCTTTCAGTATAACTGTTTAAATAAAACAGCTATTATTTACATCATTAACCTTTATGGACTGTTCCTATGTGTAGTGCTTTCTTTTATGAGTTTAAGCTGTCAAAGGTCTTCAGGGACTTGCTTGGTGATGATTCAATGATGTTATGTTAAATTCAACAGCATCCTATTGAACACAGCAATTGCTTTATCTGAGACTTCTTCATTTAAAATGCATTTATTCTTGAAGAGGTCAAGTCTCTCGATTTATCCTCATTTGGAAAGGCAAAGTCAGATGAGGGATTGTCAGCATGGCTTTGTTCGAGGCAGGTCTTGTCTGACTCTTGATTGAGTTTTGTGTGGATGAGAGGAAGATGGTTTGTGAGGGCAGGGTAGTGGCTATTATCTCCATGGTTTTTAGTAAGGCATTACAGGAAGGATGCGGATGCTTTGTAAAGGTACAGAAGGATGTTGCCTGGTGTGGGGAGAGGATGGAAAAACTTGATTTGTTTTCTCTGGAGCTGACAAGACCTTCATGAAATTATGAAGGCATTGATGGGATAGACAGTCATTATTTATTCCCCAGACTAAAAGTATCGCAAATGTGGGTTGGAGGTGAGTGGGATTTAAAGGAGATACGCATGGCAAATTTATCACACAGTGAATAATAGAAAGTTACCCTCCATTCCCTTCATGCACTTTTTAGAAAACTCTTCAACACTACTATTGCATTTACTTTGATTTAGACATCATGTTCAGTGCAGACGTGTGGCCAAAGGACCTCTTCTTATTGCTATACCATTCTATATTCTATGTTCACTCTTAGCATGCCAGTCCACCATTTGCTAAAGGGACACCTCTTGATGAGTTTTTGGCCACCTGGTCAACAGTCTACATTGAACATGGTGCAGACCCATTTCTTGGAGGTAAGTATCTTCTGGCTGCAAAGTTAGATTTCAGAGCCTCCCTCACGTGCTTCTTGTTTTGCAACTTGATAGGCATTGGCACATTCCAGTCTACGGTCTGTTGGCACCAGTACACAACAACATCTTATTGATGCAAAGAACATGAACAGATGCAGCCACAGGCACCTGTGAAATCTATCCATCCCACAGGGTTTCACCATCTACTTGTTTACGACAATCCAAACAGGTTCCAAAGCCTCAGCGGAGAGCTCTTCAGACACATCAAGCACCATCTGGCCACAAAATGTTAACAAACTGAACTTTGTTTCCTTGCTTTCTAAATCAAAATCCCAACGTTAGTTTGGAGAACAGGGAAACAGGAAATATAGCTTGTGCTTGCAGAATCAATACTAGTGCAAGCGTTGCTAGTCAGTCCACATCATCAGACCTTCATGGCTGCGAGAATAAGCAGAGGACATGTATGTATTATCATTACATTGTCCACTCTCACCAAAATCCTGGGAATTGTTCTTGACTAGAAACTCAACTCACATTAATCAATTAACTACAGTGTCCACAAGGGCACATCATTGCCTGGTCATTCTGCAGTCAGTTGTTTGACTTCTAGCACCTCAAACACTTTCCATCATCTACAAAGAACAAATCAGGTGCATGACTTGTTTGGATGGCTACAACTCAAGTAATAAGTTTACCACCAATAAAGGTAAAGGACACTGCATGACGAGCACCCATCCACACCCTCAACTTCCAATCCTCCCTCCACAGGTGCACAATGGCAGCACTATGGCCAGTTAAGAAATACACTGCAGTTACTCACCTTGGGCTACTTCAAGTTCAAGTTTACTTGTCAGCCAATTGTACCAGTACAACCTGATGAAACAGCATTCTCTGAACCACAGTCCAAAAGTGTATAAACATAAAACACATATGGACAACAATACATATACACTCTTAATAAACAGTAGAGTCACAGTGAGTTGCTTTAGCAGTCACTCAGCATTCTCATTGGTCAGGGGAAGATCTGTTCCTCTGCCTGGTGGTTCTGGCACTGATACCTCTGTATCTTCTTCCCATTGGGAGTAGCTGGAAGTGCTGTGTGCAGGCGTATGCCTTCATTTTATGTGCACTTTTTGAATAACAAGCCTAGTAACTCACATCGATGGGGGATGGCGACCCTATTGAACCTCTGATTTAATTCTCTACACTGCAGGGGTTCCCAACCTTTTTGCTCCTCTGTACCCCTTGGGCATTTTTATAGGTTCCCATATACCCCTAAAAATTAAGGAAAAAAAAAACATGACATTGTGCAATCTGACTGCAGATTACAACACCATGTACTGTACAGTAGTGGTTATTCTCTCAGACCCAATGTACCCCCTGAAAAGTGCAAATGTACCACTGGGAGTACATGTACCCCAGGTTGGGAACCCCTGCTCTACAGCAACCATACCACACTGTGATGCAGCCAGCCAGGATGCTCTCGATAGAGCTCCTGTAGAAAGTTGACAGAATGGTGGCTGGTAGTCTTGCCTGCCTCTGTCTTCTTAGGAAGTTCAGTCATGCTGCTTTCCATGTCTTGGGGTTCCAATATCAAGAAGTACAAGGTCATGAAAACACTGGTAAGTTGTAAAACATCCTGACACAGAAGTATAATACTATTCCTTCATTAACACTGGGCTTAATCAGTAGTTCTCAACATTTTTTGCCCTTGGTCCCAATTTAATTTTTCAAACAAAGTATGCCCCACTATTAGCAGAAAAAAAGTTATATATTCCAA
Source organism: Narcine bancroftii (assembly GCF_036971445.1). Taxonomy (NCBI): domain Eukaryota; kingdom Metazoa; phylum Chordata; class Chondrichthyes; order Torpediniformes; family Narcinidae; genus Narcine; species Narcine bancroftii. Next base: position 151,891,260 of record NC_091471.1, read on the forward strand.
AGAAGTTTTTATTAAGTCATTTACTGCAAGTGTATTTCCATGCAATTAAGGTTGGGAATACACTGGAACACATATTTCACATTCAACTACTACTTCAATATGTCAACCATCTCAAACACACATTCAACAATGTCGTCACTTCAGTGGGAACTTTGCCCCTGAGGCTGGCTGCAGATTTTTTTTGATTCGAGGGATTAATTTTGTTAGTTTCAACCTTAAATCTCCCTGTTTTGTAATTTCCAGGCAGTTTCTCTAGCAAATCACTAACAGTACTGAAGCCATATTCTACTAAATATGATGATGGAAAATGTATCAATAGTTCCCTTGCTAAAGTAGTCGAATTTGGGTATTTCTTTTCAATCTTGTTAGACAGCCACATCATGGTTCTTTTCACTTTGAACAGAGTTTTCACAGATTCATCATGTTGCAACTCCGATAACCCCTCTTGGTATTGCACTGGAACTTCAGATAAGTCCATCAGCAATGGCTGAGTTAACCGAGAGGGAAAATCCATTGCCTTTAAATCACAAAATCTATCATTGAAGTTGTTAACCAACACTTTCAAATGGTCAACAGTGACGTTTGCAACAGCATTAGTCATTTCACATTTATACAACCAATAGAATTGACTGAAATTTCTTGTGGAAATATTCCTTTGGCATAATTCTAGAAGTGTCATGAATCCAAATATCTTTGTTTTTGCATCAACAGCATCATATTTGCTCTTTGGAGTTGCTTGTTGAATGCATTAGTTTCTCAAAAATGTCTGTGAAGTAACTCACATAAGCTTTGCCATCTGTTGTTAGGAAGAGCTTAATTTCAGCTTATCCTTTAAAATCTCACTGAGGAGATCAAACAGTTCCATAACCCTTTTAAAGCAGTTTCCCTTTGACAACCACCTTACTTTAGTGTGAAGCAATAATCTCAAATGTCCTGCATTTTATCAATACAAAACTCCTTAAACAGACATTTGGCATTAGCTTTGATGGCATCGATACACTTGATCATGCAGCATCTCGTATAAAACAGGGGAAACTTTCTTGGCAACTACGTTTTCTCGGTGGATAACACAATGCACAATTAACATATTTGGATTTTCATCCTTCATTAATTTTAAACATATTTTTTAAAACCCATCATAGAAGGTGCACCATCTGCAGCACAAGATACAATGTTTCCTTTTGATATTTCATTTTCATCCAAATAATTTTTGAGCTTGCTGTAGATATCAACTGCAGTCGTGGTTGTTTCTAATGATTCACAAAACAACCCCTCTCTTCTTCAAACTCTACCTGATCAATATATCTCAATAACAGAGCCACACTGTCCATATGGTAGATTCATCCAGTTGTATTGAGAACTGACTTGATTTCAACTCTCAATAAGCTGTTTTTCATCATCTTGACCCATGTCATCTATTCTGTTGCAGACAGTACTATTACTCAATGGCATTGCTCAGATATCTTTTGCAGAATTGTTTTGAGAAACAATGATATTGCAGATTTAATCAGTTCCTCCCCAATTGTACGATTCTTCCCATTTTGCTATCAGCAGAGAAATTTCATAGTTAGCTTTAAGGGTACATTTGAGGCCTGTAGTTTGCACAGCGAATAATGAAGAGATTTTGATCTATTTTCAAACTTCTCTTTCTGTGATTTAAAATATTCCAATTTCGAATTAACATGGTTTGGATGTTTTACACTCAAATGAGCTTCCAGACAGCCTGCTTTCAAAGTCTGTTGGCATAATAGGCAAAAAGCAGCATATTCATCGTGTACAGAAGGTATAAACCCAAACTTCAAGAACTCCACTGAAAATTGACAAACCTTTTGTTTACTTGGTCTGCTTATTTTGATTATACAACAACATGAGTTCCTTGAAACAGATTAATACAATAAACAGCACTAGCTCCCTGAAACAGATTAATCAATATTTTATGTCTTAGAATTGAAAAATGTAATAAAATTAACGAAGTAATGATCAAATCAAAGGAAGAATACTAACCCTGAAAAAAATGGGAAGAAACCACTAGCGTGGTTTCGGACATTTTTTCCGCTCGCAGAGGCTTTAGCCTCGTGCTTTATTTTCTGGGGTCCTTTTTTTCTGATTTTGACATAGCCCTCAGGCTGGCACCTAGGGAAGACAAATCCCACCCCATGCCCCCCACCCCCATCACATCAATACACTTGTGCACAAAGATACAGGTCACATTCACTACTGAACTGAAAAGGTGAAGGGGAAGGGACAGAGACATGATTGTTGGGATCATTTGGAATTCTCATCGCCAACGAGATCATTTGGAATGGATGATAATGACCAGTCAGAAAAAAATATATAATTATAATGTTAACCAAGGATAATAACAGTTAAAATAAGAGAAACAATGGAAAATCACATTATGAAAAGAAAAAAAACGAAGTGATTTTACTTGGAAGTTACTGCAATTGTGTTGAACTGACAGTGTTACAAAGTCACATCTCTCACACCAACATAATGAGTTATTTTTTTCAAACCAACTTTTTAATTATTTCCCAAAATATTCCTATGATCCACTAAAATATTCTTAAGCCCCACGCCCCACCAAAGTATTCCCATGCCCCATCTTGAGAATCTATGGATATATACTATTGGAGTTGTGTTTTTAATGAAGTACCTGTTGACCTGTAGCAAGTAAGAATTTTGGTGCATATGTACATCATACTTATGTGTACAACCAATAAACTGTTTATCATTAAATTTTCAATCCACAAAAAGCCACCAAATGAATATTCATACACTGTAATCAAACTGTTGGCTTTCAATGGGCGCAGTTTCCCATAATTTGCAGCAGGAGATTCCACAGATATAAACTAAACACTTGCAAGCTAATTATCCATGAAATGCCTCAGATAGTCAGTAGAGTAACAGTGTCAATTATCTGCCAGTGTTTATTGAAAAGGAGAGGTGTAACAATCTTTATGGAAATCTCTGAAGTTTGATTTACAGATGTTTTCATTCTTTATGAGGAAACAGATTGTGGCTCTTTCCAATTTTGATCCTGTCAAATTATAGCCAGAGAGTGACTGTACAACAGCAGTCTAATGATATTAACAGGTTCACTGTTTATAGAAGTTGTAAATCCCTTTTGTCCAAATTCAGAAAGTGGAACCCCAATTTAACGTGAACCAAGATACAACTCAATCAGCCAGTGGACCGCTTTTTTACCTCTTTCCAGAATTGAAATTGTTTTCAGATCAAAATGGAATGCACTGTTAGAAGACAAAAATCTTTTTCAGTGAAAGATAAGCTTCACGCACTTGATGCGATCAAGAATAAAAGACAAACCCAAGTTGCACGCAACCTCGGCATACCTGAATCAACCCTTCGTGGCTAGAAATCTCAGGAAGATAAGTTATGCACATCACTTTGGAAAACTGAGGAAGAGGCGGAACTAATGGCCAACCCCATGAAGACAGCCAAAGATGTCAGCCTCGATGACTCCCTGTACGAGTGGTTCATTCAAGTGCGCTCAGAGGGCCTTCCAATTTTTGGGCCTATTCTCAAAGCTCAAGCCGAAAAGTTTTACCAGCTGATCAACTGCGAAACTGCACAAATCAAAGCTAAGAATGGATGGCTAGACTGGTTTAAACACCGTCACAAGATTTCTCAAGTGTTAGTATCTGAAGAAATTCACTCAGCCAATAGTGCCCCTGTAATGGAGGATTAAAACCATGTACTCAGATGCTTTTTGCTTATGTGGAACTGACGACACTGGGTCCACACGCAGGTCACCTTACTTTCAGAACTAGCAGATGTAATTAAACTCAGCCATGGGAACTTATCTGAAGATACACTTTGAAATGGAATTCCACCGTGAGGCCCAGGGAAAGCAGTTGTCAAATACGACACTCTGAAATTGACGTATTGGTCACAACCTGTCTTGCTCAAGAAGTTTTAATGAGTCCTTGTATCTACGAGATAAACCAGGATATCATAGCATCCTGCTCCATAATAATTAATCTTCTAAATTGTAGAATAGTATGCTCAGCTTTGATTTTGTCTGACAAATGTTAGAGGGAGTGGGTGCATGATTAATTGTTTTTGGGGTATAAAAGTCTGTGGTCCTGCTGCTGAAGTTTAGACTCTCCGAGGGGTGGGAACACCCCTTGTCAAGAAGGAAGAACAGCCAGAGTCCGAGCAACGTCCCGGTCGGGGGAGGTGGAGAAGCTGCTACCAGCGCCCTGACAACCTACTACAAGTGTGCAGTTGTTGCCTCGCTTCGGCAGTTGGGACCAGTCCAAGCGTTGATAAGTATAGTTGGGAAGGGCTTGCATATTGTAGTGTGAAATCAGCTTTTGAATTAGTAATAAACATTTGTATAAACTGAACTGCTCTCGGTGTGTGTGTCTATTTTCTTTCGGTAGCTAAAACACTGTGACCAATCTAAAATGAACAAAATGAGAGGTATAAGTTTACCCAAGACAATTGGCGCAGCGAGCAGGGTTGGTCTCAAGATGTTTCGCCGAAAGAAAGAGGTGAGCCCTGAGCAGTTTTTGATTCCGGGATGGACTTCCAAAGATGATGGGTTTGGCATGCTGGCTAATACCCTGTCTTTGTTGGGACCACCCATCAGTTGGGATGAAAGGTTAGAACCCTTAAGTGTGCCTCTGGGAGAGCGGGTTGCCACTCTCCTCCGAGAAAGTAAATTTCCAAAAAAACGAGGGACGCTGACTGACGGTTTTTGGCTGCTGGCCACAGCCTTACGCCACTCCGTTCAGCGTGAAGTTGAATTAGTTCAGCAGCAGGTGAAGTCTGAACATAAGAGAAAACAACTAGAGGAGGAAGTAGAGACTCTGCGACAGCGCTGCTCGATGATGAGCGAAATTGTTAGCACCAGTCAGGATCGAGCCAAAGAATGGGAGGATAAGCATGTTCAAACAATTTGCCGTAATATTAAACTCCGGCAACAGCTCTGTGCGAATAAGGAAAAGCAAGGGGTAGAACCTGATCCACATCGTATTCGTGCCATGATAAGGAATGGCAATGATCCTGATGTGACTGATGATTGGGACGGGAATATCTGGTATGATGATAATGGTAATAATGCAGATACCCCCCGGCATGTGCCTGGCATACTCCCCTCTCCCTCCGCTGTTCAAGCCCGCCCCGTAAGGCAGCGGACTGTCCAAGCAGATGAAGGCGAGAGGGGGGATGATGTAAGTGTAGAAACTGAAGGGACCGGTGCTCCGATCTCCCAAGCGGACCCAGGGGAAGGCTCCCAAACCCCTGCTTATGCTAGGTGGGCTCCCCCCTCAACGGGATGGTCTCAGCAGCCTCCCATGTGCCAGAGTGGTAACAGGGGTCGGGAGCAGTCAACAACAATACGTGACTTTACTATAAAAGAGCTGGCCGCCATTGGAGATCGTTTTAGGCAAAAGACAGGAGAAACTTTGGCGGCCTGGCTTCTGCGGGTTTGGGAGCAAGGGGGAGGTAGCATATATCTGACCCCTGAGGAATTGTTGGGGTTAGGATCATTAACTACTGATATTCGAGTCACTGCTGAATTACGTGGCAGAAGGAGAGATGTAGACTATTTACTTGCTACTCTAGGAAAAGCCCTGTTACGGGTGTATCCGTCACCAGTAGATTGGGATCTGCATTTGCAGAACCATTGGGGCACACCAGAGGAGGGTATAGCAGTGATTCGCCAACAGGCCGTGGCCTCTGCTTTGTATGCGGGGTGCCTGAGGCTGTGGATGCATGGGGGGAGCCCTGATGAAGAATTATTCACAGCTGGAATGCATACCCGATTGGTTCGTTCAGCCCAACCTACTATACGGGGACTGGTCCTGTCTGTAACTAGTCCGCTAATTGGGCACCTCGTATCTGAGGCGGTGCACGCCCTATCTGGACTCCAAGAACTGGAGTTGGGAGGTAAAATCCACTCACGTACATCCCAGGTTAAAGCAGACAGACAGGATGAAAGGAGAGGGGCTGCTGTTAATAATGGACTGACCAGAAAAGAGCTTTTTCTAACTTTGTTAAAGTTAGGCGTACCTAAAAGTGATATTGATGGGAAACCTACTGCAGTCCTGTATGCCCTTTATAAGAGGAAGGCAGGGGAACATCATCCCCAGATGCTGGGTCCTCCCGGCCCAGCTGTGCCTTCTGCTCCCACTGCTGCTTCTATCGAGTCAGCTTCTCCTGCCCAAGTCACCCGTGATGAGGTACAACAATGGGTTAAACAGGCTCTTAAGGATAACAATAGCATGTGGTCCTGGAAACCCTCGAACCCTTCTGAAGCCTGAAGGTGTGGGCAGGATTCCCGTGTCTATTCCATCGAGACACGGCGCACACACGGGGATCCGCGGCCCTACATACCATTAACAATTCACTGGGGTGGGGGTAATGATCGCCAATACTTGGCTTTGGTTGACACCGGTGCAGAGCACTCGGTGATTCCTGGTAACCCTGACCTCTGGAACGGACCCACATTTCGAATAGAAGGAATGGGAGGGGCAATCACCCTGGCAAAGGAAATAAAAGTCCGTGCCACGGTGGGTGATGGCCCTTCCCCCATATGGTTACATGCGTTGGTAGCTGCCACTGACGAGTGTATTCTGGGTATTAATATGTTGGCCGGTACAGCCCTTAATACTAGCCAAGGGGGGTTTGCATTCGGAATTCGGACTATTACAAAAAGATTAGTGGTGGGTCAGGCCAAGTGGGATCCCGTGGTGGTGCCACCCCCCTCAAAACCTGTATGCATTCCGCAATATCGCCTCCCTGGAGGGCAGGAGGAGATTACCGCCACCATTGATGCTTTGAAAGAAGAAGGGGTAGTGAGGCCTGCAACGTCGCCCTTCAATAGCCCTGTTTGGCCTGTCCAGAAGCCGGACGGCTCCTGGAGAATGACGGTTGATTATCGTTTTTTAAATAAACATGCCCCACCACTTGCTTCGGCAGTTCCGGACATTGTTACCCTTATTGAAAACATTGCTACTGGGAACTCAGGAACATGGTATGCTGTCATTGATCTCGCTAACGCCTTCTTCAGTATTCTTATAGACGAAGTCTCACAGGATCAGTTCGCCTTTACCTGGAAGGGGCGCCAGTATACCTTCACCCGCCTCCCTCAGGGCTACGTACACTCTCCCACTATTTGCCACGGCCTAATTGCTCGTGATTTGGAGGCAGTACCAGTGCCGCCCTCCCTCTCGATCCACCACTATATTGATGATGTGATGATCCAAGGCGCCTCAGAAGAGATGGTACGAGAAGGTATGGAGAATGTCCAAGGTGCCCTGATGCAGAGGGGGTGGGCCATTAACCCCACCAAGATACAGGGCCCGTCCCAGACGGTTATTTTCCTTGGGATTCAGTGGCATGCTGGAGAACAGGTGGTTCCTGATAAGGTTCGCAATAAGATCGCAGTCCTAGCCAGGCCTGCGAATAAAAAGGAGACCCAGCGTTTCCTGGGGTTATTGGGATACTGGCGACGTCATATTCCACACTTGGCATTGCTTTTACGCCCCCTGTATAAGGTTACCCGAAAGAAAACAGACTTTGTATGGGGTGACGATCAGGAGAGGGCATTCCAGTCCGCCAAGCAGGCTATTCTTCAGGCCCTGCCCATCTCCCCCCGCATCCCAAATACCCCCTCTGAGTTACAGGTCTCCGTCACTGATCGGGTGGCATCCTGGAGCCTCTGGCAGAAACAAGAGGGTCGCCGAGTCCCGCTGGGATTCTGGTCACGAACTATGCCCGAGGCTGCCACTCGTTATTCTGCTTTTGAACAACAGCTACTAGCCTGTTACTGGGCCCTGCTGGAGACGGAAAGAATGACGGGCGATGCAGGTATTCAGTTGCGACCTGTGCTCCCCATAATGAACTGGGTCCTGGCTAATGATGCTAATTTAAAGATTGGACGGGCTCAGCAGTCTTCTATTGTTAAATGGAAATGGTACATTCAGAGTCGCGCCACCAGTGGGCCTGAAGGGGTGAGCCACATACACGAACAGGTGGCTGAACTTCCGTCTCTTCGTGAGGACATTGAACCCGCCCTGCCCCCTCCTTTACCCCTTTCACCAGTTCAATGGGGTAAACCATATGATTCACTCACTCCAGCTGAACAAGAGGATGCCTGGTTTACTGATGGTAGCAGCCGGTGGATGCAAGGAAAGCAGAAGTGGAAGGCAGTAGCATACCACCCCAAGTCAGGAACTCACTTATCGGAGGAAGGGGATGGTGGCTCTAGCCAGTATGCCGAGTTGAAGGCGGTCACCCTACCACTAGACCCCCATGATCACCCTCTCCGCCTGTATACCGATTCCTGGGCTGTGGCCAATGGACTTGTGGTATGGATGTCTGATTGGCAGCAGAATGACTGGCTGATACATGACCGTCCTGTATGGGGCAAACAACTGTGGCAGCTGTTGTGGGATGCCTCCCACCATCGGGAGATAACTGTATACCACGTTGACGCCCATACTACTGCAATGACAAACATGGCCCAACATAATGCGGTGGCAGATCAGCTTGCCACGATCAGTCGCACCGATACTGTTCCCCTGGCTCGATGGGCGCATGAACAGAGTGGCCACCTGGGGGAGAAGGGATCAGCTATGTGGGCCCGTACCCATGCCTTACCCGTCCATCAGGATGATGTCCGCGAGGTCGTACGTACATGCCCAGCCTGCCAGCTAGCAAAGTCCCGCACCGTTCCGCCTGGTCCGCATGGCCGAATAAGTAGGGGAGCTCGCTCTGCTGCAGTCTGGCAAATTGACTATATCGGTCCCCTGCCAGAATGTATGGGTAAGCGTTACGTTCTGGTAATGGTTGACACCTTTTCGGGCTTGGTCTTTACTTTTCCCACCAAGACAGCTGACCAAGCTAGCACTATTCAAGGACTAAACCATCTACTTTCTCGTTATGATGTACCAGAGGAAATTCAGTCTGATAATGGTTCCCACTTCTCCGGGAAGACAATCTGTGATTGGGCAAATGACAACGGTATCCTATGGGTTCATCATATTCCTTATTACCCACAGGCTGCAGGTTTAGTTGAACGGATGAACGGCTTATTGAAGGAACAAATTCGTTTGTTAACACCACTGGGGACCCTGAAGGGATGGTACCATGTGCTGCAGCAGGCAGTCGACAATTTGAATCATCGCCCTTTAAAAGGAGGTACACCTTTCCACTGACTTCTTCACGCTCCTGAATTACAGCCTATTCCAGAGGAAAAACAGTCATTGCCCCCCATCCCCGAACAAGAGAATGTTGGACAAAAGGTATGGGTGGCACCACCAGGTAGTGGCCCTCCTGTAAAAGGGGAAATAGTGACACCTGCCCAGGGTAACACTCAGTGGGTAGCTATTGAGGGACAGGATGATTTAGTATGTTTAAACACTGAACGCTTATGGTATCGTGAGTGACATGTGTCAGGCTTCTTTGTTCCAGGTTCTCCATTTTACACTCCTGGTGATCTGGCTTAACAGCTGCTTTGATGCCAGCAATTGGATTTGTAATGTCGAGGAGGTTCCAAGGGAGTTCCCCGTGGGAAACACGGTCCGATGCATTACACCAAGGAAGTCCTCGGTCACCAGCCTCAAGTGCAGCTTATATAAATATGTTATTGTTCAGCATGTTTCAAAATCTGTTCGTGAGCTCCAGTATCTGGGTATTGTGGCCAACAAGGATAATTTGAGCCTTGGTTGGAATCCTTTCTCATGGCTAACTGCTACATTTGGGGGAGTGGGCCACACTATCCTCCGTTGGTTGCTCGCGTCATTGCTTATCTTTGTAATTGTTGTTTTGATTTCTCTTTTTTCGCTCCCTCTGTACTCAAATACTGGTTAGGCCTCGCAAATGACAGATTGTGACCAAGGGGTGGAATGTAATGGAGGATTAAAACCATGTACTCAGATGCTTTTTGCTTATGTGGAACTGACGACACTGGGTCCACACGCAGGTCACCTTACTTTCAGAACTAGCAGATGTAATTAAACTCAGCCATGGGAACTTATCTGAAGATACACTTTGAAATGGAATTCCACCGTGAGGCCCAGGGAAAGCAGTTGTCAAATACGACACTCTGAAATTGACGTATTGGTCACAACCTGTCTTGCTCAAGAAGTTTTAATGAGTCCTTGTATCTACGAGATAAACCAGGATATCATAGCATCCTGCTCCATAATAATTAATCTTCTAAATTGTAGAATAGTATGCTCAGCTTTGATTTTGTCTGACAAATGTTAGAGGGAGTGGGTGCATGATTAATTGTTTTTGGGGTATAAAAGTCTGTGGTCCTGCTGCTGAAGTTTAGACTCTCCGAGGGGTGGGAACACCCCTTGTCAAGAAGGAAGAACAGCCAGAGTCCGAGCAACGTCCCGGTCGGGGGAGGTGGAGAAGCTGCTACCAGCGCCCTGACAACCTACTACAAGTGTGCAGTTGTTGCCTCGCTTCGGCAGTTGGGACCAGTCCAAGCGTTGATAAGTATAGTTGGGAAGGGCTTGCATATTGTAGTGTGAAATCAGCTTTTGAATTAGTAATAAACATTTGTATAAACTGAACTGCTCTCGGTGTGTGTGTCTATTTTCTTTCGGTAGCTAAAACACTGTGACCAATCTAAAATGAACAAAATGAGAGGTATAAGTTTACCCAAGACAGCCCCCACCAGTGAATACCTGGCAGAACACTGGGCGTAATATGAAAAGAAGCCAAGCACCTCCTCAAAGCTTTCATTGTCCTCAGGATTGGGAGTTCAAATAGGGAGTACATCCTGTCGTGGTCGGGGCCAATTATGTCATTGTCCATCACATAGCCCAAGATGGCTAGGTGTGTAGCACTGAATATGCATTTACTGGTGGTGTAAGTGAGGTTGCAGCTTTAACTGCGTGGAGAAAGTTCTGGAGGTTGGCGCCATGGTCCTCCAGAGTGTGGCCACAAATGGTAACGTTGTCGAGGTATGGAAAGGCCTTCAACTTAAGTTGTCTACCATTTGGTCCATCTGTCTCTGCAAGATTGAGACCCCATTCATGATACCAAATGGGACCCTCCGGAACTGACAGAGTCTACTGTTAGGCTCAAAAGCGGTGTAGGAGTGATCCTCGAAATGGATTGGCAACTAGTGGTAAGCAGCTTTAAGATCAATGGTCAAATAGACCTTGTACTGTGCAATTTCGTTCACCATGTCTGAAATGTGAGGGAGGGGTATAAGTCCAGGAGTGTGAAGTGATTAAATAGTTTGGCTACAGTCAATTACTAGCCTGGACTTTTCATCCCCTTTTACAACAACCACTTGTGCTTTCCATGGGCTGGTACTGTGCTTGATAATGTTCTCATTAAGCAGTCATTGTGTCTCAGTCTTGATGAATGCCCAGTTCTCTGTACTGTAGTGCCTGCTTTTCATATAGCAATTGGTCTGCAATCAGCACTCAGATTCGGGAACAGTGGAGGTGGATCTATATTCAGTGTGGAGAGACAGAAAATGGCATCAGAGTTTTGGGGCCTTCCGTTCTGAATCGTAATGGGAGGAAGAGGACCAGAATACTCCAGGGCCATGTTTTTTAAATGACACAAGAAGTCAAGACCCAGCAAAACTGGAGCACACAAATACTTAAGTACATAAAGTTTGAGCTTATAGAATTTCCCCTCCCACAAAGATAAATGAACAAATGAACCGTACAATGTTCTTGAATATTTACCGACTCCATATGGGACGCTAAATAAATACGATAATTACCGGGATACACTTTGAGATTGAGGCTTTGGACTATCTCTGAGTCTATGAAACTCTCAGTCAAGCCAGAGTCAATTAAGCATTTATGCCTCTTAACCCACACCTTTGTCATGGAATTGTTCAGTTGGTGTGGTATTTCCTGATCTAACATCATGACTGCCAAGACTCTGGCGTCATCATCATTCCTTTTGCTGGAGTTGCTCACGCCATTCGAATCCTTGTGCAGATAAGATGGTCGGGCCATGAGGCATATCAAGATAGCTTTCCTCCCACCTCATCAGATGAAGATAGCACCAGATTCAAACATGGCAGGATGGCCGCCAGGTTTTCCCGCATCGCTGGTCTCACCTCATGGCCCCGCCGGAAGGCCATGGCATAACAACATTGGCACCAGGAGGCCAGGATTTTGGGTTTTGGGCTCGCCTCATTTGGCCCGTCAGGGGTCGTGCACGCGTTGAACCTCTCAGCGCTCCCTCTTGCTCTACTGACTTTCACCCAGTGCCTCTTCTTACCACAATCGGAGCAGATGGAGTCTTTAGCTGGACGTCCAGTTCTTGGGTGCTGCTGCTGACCGCAGAAGAAGCATCCCTTAGCACCCGAGCCTGCTGCTGTCAGAGACAATGCAGCATGTGGCATCACTTCGGGACTCAGGACCTCATGAAGGTGCTGCCACCTTCCAAATTGTCAGCCCCCAGTTGGGCCATCTCCAGCGACTTGGCCAGTAGTACGCTGTCAGGTAGTGCCATGCTGCCTTTCTCCAGCAAACGCTACTGAATGTATTTGGACCACACCCCAGCGACCAGAGTGTTTCGGATCAGCTCATCCTCCCATTCTCAGAGTTACTCGTGAGTGCTCGTAGGATGAGGACATAGTCCTCAATGGACTCACCAGGCCGCTGTTTCTGTTGCAAGAGTTGTTGCCTCGCTGGGACAATGTTTGGGGGTCTCATGTAGCGGGCCTTTAACCTCTCAACATCTGCTGCATAAGTTGTACAGTCCCTGATGATTGGGAATCCTTTAGGTCTGATGCGAGAGGGGATTGCTGACCTCTTGAGCTAGACCTCTTGCATGGATGACAGGCACATTTGGAAGCACTTCAGCCAGTACGTGAACACTTCCAGGGCCTCTGGGGACAGAGGATCAATGAGGAGCATTGGTGGCTTCAAGAGCGCTTCTATCCCATTCTTTATTGAATAAAATTGTAGCACAACAGGGAGCACTCAAGACCAGAGAGAATAAAACATCCTTTTATTCAATAAGAATGGCGCACATGGTCTGTGGACTGAACTGTGGTTTTGGCGGGAGTCCAGCGTTTATATCAGAATATACAGGAGCAGAGTCAGGGGAGGACCCAGTCCTTAGAGCATTGCACCAGTGAATTCCCAGTTCACTACAAAGGGGAAGATTGTTGATATCATCCAGGAAAAAAGAGAAATTGTACTTCAAGTTCGGATTAAGACTAAAACTGATTCTGCCTGCAATCTATGTAGATGTTGTTTACATTCGTTGAGCATCTCCATAGAAACACCTTCTTAGCCAATGTCTCTCTCTCTCTCTCTCTCTCTCTCTCTCTCTCTCTCTGCATGTTTAAGATAAATGGTCAGTTTTTGATGTCCTTTGTTCTCCGAAAATGGAGAGGCTTGAAATAGTCTTAAAACATTTATTGACCATTTTTAAGTACAATTTAAGCTTCATTTAATTGCTTAATCATAGTTTTAGTAGCATATAACAAAGATGTAATAATGTAGTGACCTATATCAGGTTTAATAAACCGTGGAAAACTCAACTCAACTTTTGTATGAATCTATTTTGAACAAGTCAAAAACAACAATGATATTCTAGTCTCTCCAGGTGTTTATAAGGGAAAATATTTGCAACACGAAACATGGAGAGAGAGAAAGGAAACCTATTCTGTCTTTCAAAGGAATGAAAGCAAGTCAGATGTATGAACTTTATAACATTATGGGACCTTGTTTATATGTAGGGGTACTGATAAGTAAAGCAGTCCACAGCATTCTCAAGAGGGAGGCTGAGCAGCCAAATGTTGTGGATCACGTTGGTACCAAAGGCAGAGATAGGAAAGATAGGAAAATGAATGATGTCCTGAAAAGTGAATATAGGAAGGAAACTCAAAACCAGGGTGAAAAGGGTGAAAATCTCTGGATTGCTGTCTGTGCTGTACATCATTGACAACAGAAATAGGAAGTTATTGCTGATAAATACATGCCTGAAGATTTGGTGCAGGAGATAGGGGTTCAGATTTGTTAATCATTGGGATCACTTCCGGAGAAACTATGGGTTGCATCTGAACTGGATGGGGATGAATACCTTGACAGGCAACTGTTGCGATGGTTTAAACTAGTGTGGCCGGGTGATAGGAACCAGGATGTGAAGGCAGAAAATAGAACAGATGATAGAAATGTGTTGTGAGTTTGTGTGGAAGGACAGGAAGCAGTAGAAGCATAAATATAGTCAGCTGGAGGGGTTGAAGTGTGTTTATTTCAATGAAAGAAGAATTAGGAATAAGGGAGATGAATTTAGTGCATGGATCAATAAGTGAAATTATGTTATGGCCGTTACAGAGACTTGGTTGGTGGGAGGACAGGACTGACTGATGCAGGTACCGAGGTTTAGGTGTTTTAAAAGGGATAGGAAGGGAAGTAAAAGAGGGGAGAAGTAGCATTACTAATCAAGGGAGGTATTACAGCTGCAGAAAGGGATTGTCCATTGAGTCAGTATGGGTGGAAGTCAGAAAAAAGAAGAGAGCAATCATTGTATTGGGAATAGTCTATAGACCTCCAAACAGACAATTTTGGAATGGTACGGTAATAACGGAGTTGTTGTTATGGGAGAATTCAACTTCCCAAATAGTGACAGGCATCTCCTTTCTGCAAGATGGATAGATGGAGCAGAATTTGTCAGAAGTATCCAAGAAGGGTCCCTGACAGAGTATGTGGAAGAGCTGATGAGAGAAAAGGCCATACTGGATCTAGTACTGCATAATTAACCTGCTCAGGTGTCAGACCATTCAGTGGGAAAGCATTTTGGTGAAAGTAACCACATTCCCTGACATTTAGCAAAGCTACGGACAAGGATAAGAACAGACAAAATGGTAGAATGTTTAATTGGGGAAGGTTTAATTACAAAGGGATTAGGCAGGAACTAGAGAGAATAAATTGGGAAAAAATGTTCTCAGGAACTTGCATGGGGTTCTGGATAAGTTTGTCCCATTCAGACAGGTAAAAGGTGGGAGGATAAGGGAACTGGTGTTGCTAAAACAGGTGAGGCAACTAGTTAAGAGGAAGAAGGAAGCATACATCAGATTTAGGAAGCAAAAGGCAGGAAGAGCTCATGAGAATTATGTGGTAGCCAGGAAGGAAGTTAACAATAGTCTTGGGAGAGCTAGAAGGAGGCTTTGGCAAGTAGGATTTAGGAAAGCCCTAAGGCGTTCTATGCCTACATGAAAAACAGGATGAAAAGAATGAAGGTGGAGTTGCTTAAGGATAAAGGAGGCAACTTGTGTCTGGAAGTACAGGAGGTAGGGGAGGCCCTATATGAATACTTTGCTTCAGTGTTCATCAGAGAGAGGGACCTTGGTAAAGTTGAAGTCAGAATAGAACAAGTGTATGTTAAGGTTAAGAAAGGAGTGTTGGATCTTCTTAAAACATTAGTATTGATAAGTTCCCAGGACCAGATGAGAAATACAACAGTTAACTACAGAAAGTGAGGGAAGAGATTGTTGGGTCATTGACAATGATCTTTGAGTCCTCCCTGGCCACAGAGGAGGTATCAGAGGATTGAAGAATGGCAAATACATTCCCCTTGTTAATAAAAGGTAATAGAGAGAATTGTGGGAATGATAGACCAGTGATTCTTACATCAAAGGTGGGTATTCTATTGAAGAGGATTCTTAGCGACAGGAATAATGAGCATTTAGAGAAGTATAGTCTTCTCAAGGGTAGTCAGCATGACATTGTGAGGGGTAGGTTGTGCCTTATGAACCTAATTGAGTTTGTTTGAGGAGGAAACAAAATAAATTGATGATGGTAGGGTGGCAGATGTGGCACATATTGATTTTAGTAAGGCATTTGACAAGTCCCCATGGCAGACTCATTCAGAAAGTCATGAACAAACCCAGCAAAATCCATTTGGCAGTCATAAATTTGATTATCATTTTTATCCCATGTTTAATTATCTCCAGAGCATGAGAGTAAATATCCTGCTTTTCAATAGTTTACATAACATGGATTTCTTTTAATCACCACAATCTTGTCAGCTATTGTAGCCTCAGGCAGCCAAAGGAAGATATTCCTATATTGGGCACCTCTGTTGCAAGATGTTCAGAAGAGTTTTCTTCACGTCATCAACAAGGCTATCCAATGCTGAAAATGAAATAAGACTTCCTTGCCACTCCTAAATCAATTTTTAAATTGAGATATGAAATATCCCTGTTCAACCATCACCTCCCCAAAGAATGATGTTCAACCATCAGCTCACCAAAGAATGCCTCTGTACACAATCTATCATTCTTCTCACTGTTCGGGAATGGAAATGTTACCTCATCCAGAATGCTTTCAGTGAGAATGGGTGCACAGATGTTGCTCCTTTAAGAAAAGAATAATAAAATATATATCATCCATTACTTAAAGGACATAACTATGATCCAAAAATATAATTATGTACAAAGAAAAATGTCAAATTATACAAAACCACATCATTGTTAGCTGTTTTAAAACCAGGAGATAAATGTGAACTACATTCTGAAGAGAAAGGCAATTAACCTTAACCTACAGTTTGTTCATCATAAGTCAGTTTACGAGGCTACCTAAGCAACAAATGTAAAATCAGCTGGAAAAGATTCTGTAAATAGACAACTACATGAGGTTAGGTTAGAATTCCTGTGCAGTAGAATCTTTTATCCCACATGTTCTGTGCCCTCTACTAGTCCTGCTGTAAACTTTTCTCCTTCAATAATTTCATGATATTTTGGTGTCTCGAAAGTGTACTTAGAACATATAAACTACTGATAGTGTGCATGTAAAAAGTTACATTGTTCTTTATCAAAATCCATTGGCTCTGAAGATCATCACCTGCAGCGCCCAGGGCAAGAAGTTTCTGAGTACATGCCTAAGATGCGCTCAAAATTGGGTTCAAAACTCAAATTTCAAATTTATTGTCAGAGTGCATCATGACATTATGTATAACCCTAAGATTCTTTTTCCTGTGGCCCTTACAGAATTTCTACTCATCAGTATTTGTAAACTTTACTTGAGAAGAAATATGTATACAGAGAAATGTAAACAATGAACGCAATGTAAACAAACTGACTGCAAATACAGAAAAAATATCAGTAATAAATAATGTGTAAAATTAGAGTTGAAAAACAAAACTCTAATTGGGTCTGTTGTTTAGGAGTCTGATGGTGGAGGGGTAGCAACTAATTCCTGAACCTGGTGGTACAAGTCATGTGGCACCTATACCTTTTTTTTGGTGGCAGCAATGAGAACAGAGCATAAGACCATAAGACACTGAGTCAAAATCATAATTATTGTCATGAATAAATCACGGAATTTGGTGTTTTGTGGTAGCAGAAATTGGAGCAGAAATAAGCTAGTAAGCCCATTGTGTCCTCCGTCACTTAATCATGAACTGATCTATTTTCTCACTCAGCCTCACTGCCCGGCCTTCTCCCCATAACCTTTGATTCATAGCTAATCAAGAACTTACTAATCTATGGCTTAAATACACCCAAAGACTTGGACTACACAGCTGCTTGTGACAAATTCCATAGATTTACTACCCTCTGACCAAAGAAATTCCTCTGCATCCCTGTTCTACGCAGCCATTTTTCAATCTTAAAGTTATGTCCTCTTGTTCTAGCTGCGCCCACCATGGAAAACAACCTTTCTACATCTATTCTGCCCATGCCTTTTAAAATTCAAAATGTTTCATTTCTAATGAGTCCAGGACAAGAGCTGTCAAATGCTTCTCATATAAACCCCTTCATTCCTGGAAGCATTCTTGTGAACTTCCTCTGAACCCTCTTCAACTTCAGGATATCCTTATTAAATGAGGAGCCAAAATTGCTCAGAATGCTCCAATTGAGGTCTCACCAGTTCTTTATAAAGCCTTAACATCACATTGTTGTATTTGTATTCTATTCCTCTTGAAACAAATGCCAGCATTGCATTTGCCTTCCTCACCATTTACTCAACCTACAAATTTACCTTCAGGTTATCCTGCACAAGGACTCCCAGGACCCTTTGCATCTAGATATTCTCAACATTTAAAAAATAGACTTCCCATTTCTATTTTTCTACCAATGTCCATGACTAAACACTTTCTAACATTATATTTCATTTGCCACTTCTCTACTGATTCTTATAATCTGCAGCATTCCTGTTTCCTCAACACTATCATGTCCACTGGATGTTGTGGATCCTTGATGATTGCTGCTGCTCATTGACGGCAGTATCCCAGGTAGATGTCCTCAATGTGGGTGGGTGGGAGGGGGGTTCAGGGCGTAGAGTTTTGCCTGTGATGTTATGGGCTGTGTCTACTACCTTCGAATAGACTCTCTGCTCAGAGGTACTGTGGTCCATATTCCTGTATTCTTTCCTTAAAAAAATACACTTGCACAAGGAGAAGTGTTGTGCCTTGTTAGTTCTTTATTCAAATCAAAATGGTTCCTCCCAGCCCCAGTATATAAAGCTGTTATGTGACGTCACATGCCCACAACAATATCCATCCCTGTCTTAAAAGGCTATTCGGGGCAATTTTGACATTCAGAGAACTGAAGATATTGAAAACCTGAAATAAAAGTGGGAATACTAAAAGTACTCACCAGGCAGGTAGCATCCATGGAAAGAAAAGCTGTGTTAGCATTTCAGGTCGATGAGGAGTCATCAGAACCAATGATCAGAGTCTGATGAAAGCTCACTTTCCTGAAATGCTTCTCCCTCCCTCCAGAAAGGAACTGAAGAACAAGATGAGAGCAAGGATGGCCACCTTTGGAATGTTAACTTGGGGATGGCATAATTTGGGCAGTGCGTAAAGTCAGCGGAGGCATGCAAGAATCAATCGGGGAGAAGAGTGAGGAGTAGGGTGGTGTGAGTGATGATCTAGACTGCAATCAGAGAGTAGGAATACTTTTAAATTCTCCAGGGACCCCCCCCCCCCCCTCTACAGCTACCCTTGGCTTAAGGTGTACCCAGCTTTCTTAAATGTTCTTTATCATGGTGATGAGGTAGGATTTGAAGACAAAATACTGGAATGAAAGGACACTGTGTAATCAAATATCCAGGCCATTAAGTGGCCATTCTTTGACATGAAAAAATTATTAAAATAATTTAAAACTTAATTTTTTGATGTGAATTGCAAGATCCAGATTCCTGTGCATGAGAGTTAAAAAGTTGTTTTGGACTGTTTTTCTACTGAAATGAACACTCTTCATTTTCTAATCCACAGATGTTGAATGTCAACTGAATTTTCATCTGGTTTTGCTGTCTGTGATGTAAAAGAACTGCAAAACATAGACATTCATTAGAGTTATTAATTACAGCTTTCTTCATTAGCACAGGCCGCTTGGTGAAGCATTGCTATCAATATTGTTCCTTCAAAAGCCATGGGTCAAGAAAATGGATCAATTAACACTCATTTTTTAATGTACAAATTATGCACAAAGCCAATTTAACCAGAGTTATATCCCATGAGAGATCATTTCTATGTGAAATTGAGTCCATCAAGAAATTGGCCCAACAACTTGCATGCATAAATTGACATGAAACAGCTGACATTTAGCTGGCTTCATTTAAACACCAATTGACATCACACATCAAGGACAATACATTTCCTTTCTTACGGACATATATTTTGGATTTTAGGTGTAATCTACATTTTATTTGAAGTCAAAGAGAGCTGGGAAACATCACACTGAGGTTGCCACTGGAATATCACTTAAAGGGTCTCCATTTTACATTCAACATCTTGCACAAGCTTCACCTAATCTCAGCTTCAAAGTGCAGGAGAGTTGAAACTTTTTCTTTGCTGTAGTACCTTTGGTTTTTATACTCTGCAAGTGGAGACACATGTTGTGATCTCTCTCTAAAGTCCTTTACACACTGGCCATTCAGTGAATCAGTTAGGGAAGCCATGTTTGCCTTTCACACTGGACCAGTTAACTTCTCTGTGTTCTTTTACACTCATCACAAGTCAACTCCAGGGATAGGGGATTCTATCCTCCACTGGTGACATCTGAGAAACGCATCAATCAATGGTGGACCTGACCTAAATCCTGATCAATGCATTATGATCTTGTAGTTACACAGAATTAATCATGCCTAATTATAACATAATTAAGCATTATGTGCAGGGGGGATGTCATCTGATGTTGTGAGGAGCACCACACCACCTACTGACTCCCATGGGATTAACTGTTAGTTAATTTTATAAAAACTATTTTAGTAATTAACAGAAGAAAAAAAGATGATGCCAAAAAAAGAAAAAGCTACAAAAGTTACACCAAATAAAAAATATTGGAAGAAAAGAAAAAGAGAGAAATTGACAATGAAGCAGGTGGTTGGTTGAAGTTGGTTCTGGATCCGCCGGTAAGGACCCAATGGAGGGACCTTCCTCTGGATCTCTCTTTGCGGTGCCCCGTAAAGATGGCACCAGTGGAAAAGGTAAGACTGTACGGCGCATGCGGGAGAAGTCGGGCATGCGTGTTGCAGAGGGAAAAAAATAATCTTTTCAAGGGCCACTCCAGCGTCTCCATTTCTGAACAGGAGGGTGATACTTTTCCCGTGGAAGATGACTCAGAGGACTACATAAGTGAAGAAGAAATGTCAAGCTCAGAAGAAGAAAGATCTAAAGGCAAATTTTTTTATTTTTTTTTAATGAATACAATTGAAGCCAAAATGGATAGACTTTCTGATGCATTGGAGAGTAATTTTAAACGTTTAACTGTAGAACTGAAGCAAGACAGAACAGATATGATTAAATTGGTAAATAATGTTTCACAAAGAGTTGATAAAGTGGAAGAGAAAATCCAAGATGTACATGAAGAAGTACAATGTATTGAAGAAAGGTCAAATATAAATGAAGATACAATGACTGGTTTGATCTCTATGTATGAAAAATTGCTTGAGAAATTTGACATTTTGGAAAACTACAGTAGAAGAAGCAATCTTAAAATGGGGCTGTCTGAAGGTAAAGAAGGTCAAAATGTAATCTGATTTTTTTCAAGAATGGATACTGAAAATATTTAGTGGAGAACATTTTTGATGATAAGATTTTAATTGAGAGAGCTCATAAAGTCTTGAGATCAACGCCGAGCCCTAGCCAAAGACTTGATTTATCCTGATTAGATTTTTAAATTACCAGGATAGAGAGATGATTCTTGGTTTAATGATGAGAAGATCTAGAGAACATAGACCTTTGACTTATGAAGGGGATAAGATTTTTTTCATCCAGATCCGATTCAAACTCTGTTGAGGAAAAGAAGAGATTTCAACCCAGTTAAGAAGGTTCTATATGATAAAGGTTATAGATTTGTTCTCTGTTATCCAGCTACTCTGAAAGCATTTTTGCCAGATCATCAAAATATGTTTTTTTACAACTCGTGTACTGACTGAAGAGTATGCGGAGAGTTTATCTAAAATTCAAGTTACAGAAGATACTGATTTGTTGCAATGAATCTGATGTATAAAAGAGGGGATGTTATTCCCATTTTTTTTCTCTTTTACTTTTTATTCTTTGTCTCGATAGATGAATGGGGAAGAATTGTTGGTTAACTATAAAAGATTTTTTTCCCCGTGGGGGTTGGGGTGTGTTTGTTGATTTCTGATGGCTACATGTGTTTTTGTAGTTTGACCAAGACCCGTAAAATGGATGGTGGTAATACTAGTATCTCTACCATTTTGGAGGGGGTTTTTCTTTTATCTTTTTTTTCTTTTTTTACAATAGTCATGTAAGATGTGTTTACTCTGAATTATTTTAATGCTTTTGGATTGCAGATGTTGGCGTTCAGGACCAAATTAATTTGTAGGAATAATTCCTGGGTAGGAGTGATTGAAATATTTTTTTTTAAATGTGCAGATAATGAAAATGAATAAAGCAATAGGATTTTGAGTTTTAATATTAATGGAATTAATGGTAATGATTAATAGTTGAATAGTTGTCCTAATTAAGAATTAAGAAATTTGGAGTAGATATTGCTTTTATACAAGAGACTCAAGCCCCTTTCACACTTGCAAGTGATCCCAGGAATCAAACATTAATCGGCCTTTAAAGTTCCAAGTGTGAAAGCAAATCAGCTCAATGCTGGCATCAGTTGACGTCATCTCACGCCGCCCAGTGTCTGCAGACGCCAGCGTTGCAATTAGGCAAGTGTGAAATGGTTAATTGCATTGTGGGATTGAAATGACTCAAGTTTTTTGCGTGAATGCAAGAAGAAAAGATTAAAATGAAGATGTAAACTTCACCATGGGAAAGATGCAGTGGGGGGGGGGGGAGAGAGAGAGAGAGAGAGAGAGAGAGAGAGAGAGAGAGAGAGAGAGAGAGGGTAAATAAATAGTAATAAACAGCAATAAATAGCAATAGTGGATAATTTCTAAACAGTGTGGAAAAATTAGTCATGCTATAGTGCACAATTTATAAACATAGTGGGGAAAAAACAGAATGGTGGATCTGACTTCCCAGAATGCCGTGTGGCAGAGAAACCCCTCTATGAATGCTCCATGTATGCAGCCAGGCATTCTACCCTTTCTCTGATGCATGGAATTCTTGAAGGGAAGGTCTCCATCGCTTTTCCCCATGGTATTTATAAATTATTCGTGATAGTGCTACCAACTTTTCCACCCTGTTTAAATTGTTCACAATAGAGCTACTAACTTTCCCATGCTATATAAATTGAGTGCTAAAGCACTATCAACTTTTCCACCCTGTTTAAAAATTGTCCATTATTACTATTTATTGCTTGCACTTCTGCGCAGTCCCCTATAAATGTTTATATAGGTTCTCACCACACAACAGGAGCTGAAGGGCTCATACTGTGCTGTACATAAAGCTTAATTATGTTATAATTATGCACGATTTTGGGCAGGTCCATCATGGGTCGACGTGTCAAGATGTCACCGGTAGAAGGTGTTCAGTGTCCCAGTTAGAGAGGTCAAATGTGAAAAGCCAAACCCCCCATTCCTATACCTGGACACAGAACAGCCAATTTAGTGGGAGGCAAGTGTGAAAGGGGCTTTAATTGAAAAAGAACATCTGAAATTAAAAAAAAGATTGTGTAGGTCAGATTTTTTTTTCTTCATTTAACTCTAAAGCTAGAGGAGTGGCAATTATATTTAAGAGAAATTTACCAATTAAAATTCAAAATGTAATTACAGATCCGGCAGGGAGAATGGTATGGTAAATTGTCAAATATATTCTGAGGAATGGACTTTGTTAAATATATATGCTGTGGCGGCACACATCCTCATGGCAAACTGGCCTCATTTGTATTGCCACGTGGCGGGGCACCCATGGGGAAATTACATCGTCAGAGGTTTCTCTCTGACTCCAGCATCCCTTCCAGCGCCCACCCTGGGCAGCGATTATGATGTCACAATGCACCAGGTGACTGAGCTCATGCTGCCCTAAAAGGGGCACCTGAATTTGGATAAAAACAGTCATTAATGTGGTGGCTGTATTTCTTCCACTGCTCACACAGCCATAGTGGTGACCCCGATGAGCCCAGACATTTTTCTGGATTCAGCAGAGGTTAATGCTGTCTCCATCAAACTTCCCCCCTTTTGGACCCACTGACTGAGAACGTGGTTCGAGTAGGCAGAAGCACATCTCCTCAGATGCCACGATGTTCTATCATGTCGTGAGCGCTCTGGACAAAGATACGGTAGTGAGGGTGGATGACATCATCCACCACACCCCGGCTATGGGCAAGTATACCGCCCTCAAAGGCCTGCTGCTTGGAACTTTCGGACTAACTCCCCAGTAATGGGCTTCCAGGTTCCTACACCTAGATGGGCTTGGGGACCGTAGTCCGTTGACGCTGATGGACGAAATGCTGGCCCTGGCGGAAGACCAAAAGCTTTGTTTTCTCTTCCACCAGATATTCCTGGAACAGATGCTGGAGGATATCCAGCTGCTCCTCACAGATGAAGACTTCTTGAACCTGAGGAGAGCAGCAGCCCTTGCGGATGCCCTCTGGCACATGAAGAGGGAGAATGAGGCAACCCTCAACCAGGTGGCATGACCAGGAGCCAGCTGACCACAAGTCGCTCCCAAGACCATGCCAGAGGCGGGCCAGTCGATCTGGTGTTTCTACCACTTGTGCTGGGGGGCGCAAGCCCGTAAATTCTGTCAGCCCTGCGGGTCTCAGGGAAATGACCAGGCCAGTCGCCGTGTGGCGGCTGGCCACACAAACAGCCTCCTTTGTGAGATGGACAGATCCACCGGCCACCAATTCCTGGTGGGCACAGGGGCTGAGCTCAGCATCCTTCTCCCCACAACATTAGAGACTCGCACCCGATCCTGAGTTCCAAATCTGCGGCCAGTTAACGGCTCCACCATCAGGACCTACAGCACCCACAGGGCACAAAATCAGATTGAGAAGGAGAAGTTCCACTGAAGGTTCATCCTAGCCTCCGTGGGTATCGCACTGTTAGGGACCAACTTACTCAGAGCTCACAGCCTACTGGTTGACATGAAGGGCAAAAGGCTGGTCGATGCCTGAATGTTCCACTCCACCCGACTGGACACAGCAGAAGCCCGCAGGCCCAAATTTGCTGCCATAGCCGCCGCCAGGGACGAGTTTGATGAGATCCTTCATGAATTCCCCACCATCTTAGAGCCACGGTTCAATGCCACCCTGCCCCAGCATGGGGTCTTCAACCACAGCACTACATAGGGCCCCCTCCTGCATGCTAGACCCTGACGACTGCTGCCCGTAAAGCTCCAGCAGGCAAAGGAGGAGTTATCCATGCTCCAGGAACTGGGAATCGTCCGGCACTCAGACAGCGCCTGGACATCGCCACTCCATATGGTCCTGAAATCACCTGGGGGCTGGAGACTACGGGCTGGAGACTTTGTGGGGACTACCGTCAGTTAAATGATGCAACCACCCCCGACAGGTACCCACATAGAGAACTTCTCCACCAACCTCCATGGTGCATGGGTCTTCTCCAAAGTGGACCTCGTGCGTGGATACCATCAGATCCCGGTGCATCCAGATGACATGGGTAAGACGGCCATTATCACCCCTTTCGGCCTCTTTGAGTTCCTGCATGTGTCCTTCGGTATAAAGAACATGGCCCAAACATTCCAACGTCTCACGGACATGGTTGGAAAAGACCTGGACATTGTGTTCATTTACCTGGAAGGTATTCTCATTGCCAGTCACAACCGCGATGAACACAAACCCAACCTCCTCACACTCTTTGCCCGGCTGGCGGACTTCGACCTCATAGTCAATTCAGTCAATTCCCAGTTCGGCAGAGTCCCTCCAGTTCCTGGGGGACACCATTTTGGTGGCTGGGGCTACACTGGCGCCGGAGAAGGTAGTGGCTGTTCAATGATTCCCCAAACCCTCCATCCTGAAAGGCCTCCAAGAGTTCACGGGGATGGTGAACTTTTACCATTGTTTCATTCCCAGAGATGCATGCACCAAGCGCCCATTGTTCGTGCTCATGGCCACCAAAGAAAAGACTTTATTGTGTTCAGGGGAGGTGGACAGGGCTTTCATCATGACAAAGGAGGCTGTAGCAAGTGCCACGCTGCTGGGGCACTCACGGCGGTCTCCGTGGATGCCTCAGCTATGGCAGTGGTGGGGGGGGTTGGTTCTGGAACAGTGGCTTGATGGACCATGGTGTCCGCTGGCCTTTTTCAGCAAGCAATTCCGCCCACCGGAGCTCAAAAACAGCACCTTCAACCGGGAACTCCGAGCGCTGTATTTGCCCATCTGCCATTTCTGCTACTTCCTCGAGGGCAGGCCTTTCACAGCCTTCATGGATCACAAGCCGTTCAGTCAAGCTCTGACAATGGCCAAGGATCCATGTCCGCCAGACAGTAGCGCCACCTCTTATACGTGTCTGAGTTCACGACTGACATCTGACATAGGGCCGGCAAGGACAATGTAGTGGCGGATGTGCTCTCCCGTCCAGCCATCAACCTCTCACGCCCAGCCTGGATTATGAGCAACTGGCTCAGGCACAGAGGAACGATATGGAGATGCAGGCCTTGCGGACCACCATCTCGGGCTTCAAACCCAAGGATGTCCATGTACCCAGCAGCCCAGACACATTGCTCTATGACATCTCAACAGGCACGCCGTGCCCAGTGATCCTGTTGCCCTGGAGGGCGAAGGTCTTTAGTCTGATCCACGGCCTCACTGACCCAGTGGTAAAGACATCCGTGCATATGGTCGCAGAGTGGTTTGTGTGGCACGGGCTGAAGAAGGAGGTGACGGAACTGGCCAGGAACTGTACCAGGTGCCAGACCTCCAAGGTCCAGTGACACATGCGAGTCCCCATCTAGAACTTTGACCAGGCGTTTCGCAGATTCCAACACATTCACGTTGATGTCGTCGGGCATCAACAGGAAGGAGGCTCGTTACCTCCTCATGGTAGTGGATCAGGCCACAAGGTGGCCGGAGGCCATCCTGCTTAAGGAGGCCTCTGCAGAGATGGCAATGCTCCTGGGGGGTCAAGCTCCACCACACCACAGCATACCACCCGCAGTCCAACAGGTTGGTGGAGATGTTCCACAGGCACCTGAAGGCATCGATTATGGCCAGGCTCTCTGTACCAGACTGGGCGGATGAACTATCCTGGGTCCTCCTCTGGATTAAGACGGCACCCAAAGAGGACCTGCAGGCTTCGGCAGTGGAGATGGTCTATGGCGCACCGCTTTCCCTGCTGGGTGAGTTTTTCGGCCCTGACCCTGACACCACAGTGACCAATAAAAACCTGCTGGCGGACCTACGTAGGCGACTAGCCTCCCTAGCTCCCCCACCCCTGGCACACCACGGCACCCAGCTGTTTCATCTCCCCAAAGAGCTCTTCTCAGCCCAGTGTATTTTTGTGCAGAGGGGACCACAAGGTCCACATGGCGGGGCAGCCATGGGGAATTGGCGTCGTCAGAGGTTTCTCTCTGATTCCAGCCTTCCTTCCAGTGCACACCCTGGGTAGTGATTATGATGTCATAATGCACCAGGTGACTGAGCTCATGCTGCCCTTAAAGGGGCATGCTGAATTTGGATAAGAACAGTCATTAACAACCCTCAATGTGGTGGCTGTTTCTTCCACTGCTCACACCACCACAGTGCATCAAATATGGATGACAAACATTATGTACAGTTCAATATGAGCCCTTCAGCCTCTATTGTTATGCCAACCTATATAAACCTTTATAAATTTGTAAAATACCATGGGAAAGTATAGCCACAAAATTTATAAACACCATGTTAAAGTCCTAATGAAAATAGCAGCAATAGCGCACAATTTAAAAAGTCAGAGGGGAAAGAGCAATGGCGGATCTGTCCTCCCAGAATTCTATGTGGCAGTGAAAACGCTGTATGCATCAAGCTCTCATGGAGAAATTATGGAGAGGTTTTTCTACCGCAAGGAACTCTGGGAGGGCTTTTTCTCTCTCTCTCTCACTCTCTCTCTCTCTCTCTCTCTCTCTCTCTCTCTCTCTCTCTCTCTCTCTCTCTCTCTGCTGAGACTTTACCATGGAAATTTCCCTTTAGAAATTTATAAACGTTTATATCAGTCTTTTTAATCTTTTAATCTTTTGTTTCCTTCACGTTCCTACATCCACACAAAAACATCATCAACACATCAGCATTTTGCCCCAGAATACCTAGTGTCCCTTTCATATTCGGCAAATCGGCATGCAGCCATCATCAGAAGCCGGGCTTGATACTACCTAACTAGATAGTACCACCCCTGGCATATGATGACGTCTGTGTGCCGATTAAAGAGCTTTCATACTGGCACCTTAACTGGTAGATTGACCATCAATTACTAGGACAAGGTTCCAGTGTGAAAGGGGTAAGTGGTTCTCCACTGTCTCACAGCAGTGTGGGGCCCCTTGCTACATGTCAGTTTTCTCCATCCTGCCTACCTATAGAACAGAGAGCATATAGAGCACAAGAAAAGGATTTCAACCCACGAGTCTGTGCTGACCATGATGCCAATCTAAACTGCACATTTGCCTGTCTGTTCATGTGCCTGTCTAAATTCCTCTTAAATATTGCTTCCACCACCTCCCTAGCAATGAGTTTAACGTTGGAAATGATCCAGACAAGAAAGATTAATTTGGAAAGGGTGCAGAAAGGATTCACCAGGATATTTATTTTTAAGCTTATTTGTCACAATTTCTGTTTTATGAATTCCCTGTCCTTTTAGTGGTGACTGGTTTGCAGTCTGGGGTGAAGTTTTGGAATAGGAGGTGGGGAAAGGGACCCGGAGGGTGGCCAAACCATAGGTTGGGTACACTGCACGGCATTCCATTGTTTGATTGGGCACCTTCAAGAGGATGGGCAGGCCCTCCAGGAGATGGTTATTACTGGCCTTGAATGGAAATCCAGTCTCAGTATGTCAGGTGTGCAGAGTCAGGGAATCACGAGCTGTTTGAAATTTTTATATTTCGTGCTCTTCCTGGTTATGGTGATGGTGCAACACCTATGGATTTCTGTAGAGAGGGATCTAGAGGCTAGTGGTACCTTGCACTTCGCCGGGGACACAGGCAGGGAATAACTTTGATGTGTGCACAGGTGTATGAAACTCTCTGCTCTCTCTCTGTCAAACAGGCAGTCTGTGGTGTGGCCATTTACCTCAATGTCCATCATTGATTGCCTCATCTGTTATGGTCTGCTCTAGTCCAGCACGATGGAGGCCAACTATCTGAGTCGGTGTATCATTGAGATGAATGCTGCCAAGATGTCTGCCTGGGAGACACGAAGATAGCTACCCCCCATGGATCGCACATGTTGGAGTCCAGAAGAGAAGCTGGATGTGACATCATTCCGTGTCATCATGCTCCTGTTCCGAATGTTCTGTTTTCAGCTACCAGAAATAATTCCAAAAATGGATCGGCCCAAGATGGTGATGTGGGTCGCGGTCCGCATGTGGCACATCTAGAGGAGGTTTAGAGTGGCCTTCCTTTGTGTAGTGCCACATGGTTGCGCTATGGGCTGGGCAGTCCATTCACAGGTGTTTGCCCTGGCCATAGTATTTGCACCTTGTGTGCTCGGTGGTGGCAGCGACAGTCAGGGATGTCAAGTCCCAAGATGGTGTCAATTGTTTTCCCCGCATGGTGGCCGCATGGCCTGCTGAGTAGGCCTCTGCCCTATTTTTAGGCTGTTTCCAATGATCAGGCCATCTGCACAACTTCCTGAAGGGTCCAGTTGTCCTTCTCCAGGAGTCGCTCCCAGATATGGTTGGAGCTGAAGCCCGCGATTAGCCTGTCACAGATGAGCTCTTCCTGGTATGTCACATCCCGGCACCCGCAAGCTCACCCCAGCTCCTGCATGGCCCTTGTGAAATCTTCGACGGACTCACCAAGACCCAGGTATCGGGTGCCCAATTGGTAGTGAGCATACATGGTGTTCATTGGGGCTCTGTATTGCTGTCACAGTAGGGTCATTGTCTCGTCGTACTCTTCACAGTCACGGATTATCTGGTACATTCAGTGGCCAACTGCTACAAAGAGCAGATGGTCTCTATGGCTATCCGCTGTGATCTTGTGGTGCATCATGTAAGCCTTCAGGCAATATAGGTACATATCAAACATGGTGGAGGCCTCCATTTTCTTGGGATCGGTTTCCAACTTCTCCAGTCTAATCACCTTTCTTTAGCAAATAAATTCTGGTTAATAAATTTTGGCAAGATCAATGAGCAGCCACATACACGAAGCAAGCAGTCAAAGGCTTTATTAACCAGAAAACCTCAGCATGTTTCTATAATCTGCTGGCTCACATCCAAGGCAGGAACGGAGGGAGGGCTCTCAGCCTTTATAAGGTATCTTATGGGCAAGAGCTACAGGTACAGAAGGTGGGCTAGCCTGCCCAGCCCAATGAGGACATGCCTGCAGTACTCTATTACACCACGATGATGAAGATTGAGATAGGAATAACTTAGCACACGAGGGGACATCATCCATTTTAACATTTAATGGATGGGGTTTTTTTCCAACGTTGTCAACATCATCAAAAATTTCACAAGAGTGCAAGTGGTACTCGTTTTGAATTCCTGGTTCAGGGAATATTGGCAGGGGAGAGTATATCACACGTGAAAATGTTATCAGAGCAAGGATCTGTCATTCAAGCAGATCATGATTATCAGTCTATTAACTTTGTCTACCTGCCTTTGACCAGCTCTTCAGCTAGCTGTAAAGAAACCCATGGCATTTGCAGAATCCCAGCTTCCATTTGATGAAAACACCAGTTTCCAAATGTCATGGCATTTTCCCAGAGTCTTTACTGTTGACAACTGTGAACAATATATATATTCTTTCCGCAAGAGCACAAGGAAATAGGAGCAGGAGTAGGCTACGGGAGCCAGCCCACCAGTCAGTATGATTGCAGCTGACTCACTCTTGGCGTTATCTCCTCATCTGTGCCAGTTCTCAATTCGCCGATCTTTAATTAAAAAAAAAATCCCTCTGTCTTAAATACTTCATATTATCTGGCCTCCACAACTCTCTGGGTTAGAGCATATCAGGGAGTCAGCACCCTCTGCAGAAAGAAATTTCTATGTGCCTCCATTTTAAATGATGGTGCCTTATTTTGTAACCATGTCATTAAAAAGAATCCAATGTTTCATTAGCTTTGATTGGGCCTCTTTATTAGCAGAGGCCAGCGTTCCGATCTTAACGGTGTTCATCAGCTGCAGAACAGATGGTGAGTAATTAGAAAGAAGTGAATTCCTCAACCCCTTTAACCCTATGACTTTTCTCTTGTTTGATCTTTTTCACCTGTTCTTTTGCTTGTAGATTACTTCTGACCGATTGCTTTTCACCTCACTAAGCTTGCAGCATCCGCCACAGGTTATCAATGATTGCATAATTACCTCTGACTCAGTAAAAGGAAGAAAGCCTCAACATCAGTAACAGCAGCAAGTGATGAAATGTTTTGAAAGGTTGCTTATGGAGGAAATCAACTGCTGTCTGAGTTAAAATCTGTCCCCAGTTCAATTTGGCCACCGTCAACGCAGGTCAATAGCTCACTGCCCCTCCAATCTGCATTTGATTCCTTGGACCATGAGGAAACCTCATTCACCGACTACAGCTCAGTGATGAACAACATCATGTCAGCAAAAGTCATAATCAAACTCCGGGATCTGGGACTCTGTTTGTTCCTCTCAGCTGGATTCTTGACTTCGTTGAAAGCAAACCCCCATCAATGTGGATTAGCAACATCACCTCTTCCTCACTGATCATCGATGCAGGCGCACATCAAAGCTGCGTGCTTCTTCCGCTGTTCTATTCCCTCTACAGTAATGATCGCAGAGTCAAGTTCAGCTCCAACAAAATCTATGAATTCGCTAATGACACCATCACTGTTGTCCATATTAAAGTCAGGATGCAGGATGGAGATGGAGAATCTGGTTGTGTTGTGCCAGAACAACAATCTTGCTCAAATGCAAAGAGCTTCTAGTGGACGAGGAGCAATGTTACAGAGGATGTTCATGAATGGTACAATGTTACAGAGAATTAATAACTTCAAGTTCTGTGGAGTCCACATATTAGAGGACCTCTCTTGGAGCCAACACTTTGAGGAAACTGTGAAGAAAGCAATCAATTTGGCACATTTGGATGAACAAAGATTGAATCAGAGTCACATAAGCATTTTGTTCCAACTTGTCCATGTTGACCAAGTTCGACTAGTTTTAATTGCCTGAATTTGGGCCATGTCCTTCTAAACCCTTTCTATCCATGTATCCATTCAAATGTCTTTTGAACATCAAAATTGTACCCACGTTTTTTTGCTTCCTTTGGCAGCTCATTCCAGATAGACTATACTTTAAAAATATTGCCCGCTGGGTCCCTTTTAAATGTCTTCCCTCTCACCTTTGACCTGTAACTCTTGATCTAGATTCGTGATAAAGATTGTGAGCATTCACTTTATCCATGCCCCACATGATTTTCTAAAGCTCTGTAAATTCAAATTCAATTTTATTAGCATTTTCCCTTGATGCAAAAACATGTAAACATAAATACAGACACGGACAATCAATACTGCATAATATAAACAGATAATCCTCAACATACAATGGGGTTACATTCCAGGACTCCCATTGTAAGTCTGGAGACTGACACAGGGTTGTGATGAGAGTGTGGGGCAGTGGGATCAGTGTGAGGACTGACATGGGGGTGTGAGGAGAGTGTGGGAGAGTGGGATCAGTGTGGGGACTGATAGCGGGCTGTCCATCAACATCTAATAGGTTTAATGTTCAAGGCTCATATTATTGACTTGTTATTATGCATAGAAATGTAATGTACTTGATATACATAGGCAAACAAAGATTGGTGCCCAATGCATTAGGGTTAGGGTTAGGCATACCTGCATCGAAGCATGGATTGGGAGCTGCTCTCCTGAAGAACAGAAGAAGCTACAGAAGGTAACAAATGCAGTTCTGAATACAATGCAAACTTCCTTCCCTCCTTAGACTCATCTAGAAATATATAAGGAAAGCAGCCAAAATGCTGAAAGATCCATCACATCCAGGTATATTCTCTTCTCACTGCTCTCAATGGAAAGAAGACTTAATGTAAAGGGAAGCACGCACAGGCTTTGAAATTGTTTTTTTCCCTGCAGCCATCAGGTTCTAAATGAATCCCACAACAGCACCATCACACCCTTGCTTGGAGCTAATTGATCTTCATTTTCTTTGTACTCTTAAACACTATAAATTGTGCTCTTTACGTGGTTCTATGAATGTCAATGATAATCTGGTCTTTTCTTTGCATCATAGAACCCAGTAACAGGCCCTGAAAGGCACAAGTTTTGGTGATGAAGAGAGGTGAGAAGCACTGGATGGTCATCAATTACAGCTAGACCATCAACACGTTCACCTTATTAGACACCTTCCCTCTTCCCCGTATAGCTGACGTGGTGAATGGGATCACCCAATTCTAGGTCTCCTCCTTCATAGGCCTCAAGTTGGCACATCACCAAATTCTGATTCACCCGGAAGAACGGCTGTACATGGGATTTGAGGCAAACAGTTGCCTCTATCACTTCCTACGGGTCCTATTCGGCCTCCCAAAGGGAGATGGAGCACATAGTGGATGACAACAAACTAAAAGTTACCTAGCCATATTTGGATAATGTCACCATCTGCGGCTGGAACCAGGAGGAACACAATGAGAACCTGCAGAGGTTCCTGCCCACAACTAAATCTCTCAACCTCATATACAGTCAAACAAAGTATGTGTTTAACACCACATGGTTGGCAATGCTGGGGTATGTGGTAGACCATGGTGTCATTGCCCTTGACCCCGAGTGCATGTACACCCTTCTGGAACTTCCTCTGTTCCAGAATCCCAAGGCTTTAAAAAGGTGTCTGGGATTCATCTTGTACTATGCCCAGTGTATCCCTAACAATGCAGACAAGGCTTAACCCCTGGTGAAAAACACAACTTTTCCCCCATTGGCGGAGGCCCGTAAGGTTTTTGATGGCATTAGGGGCTAGGTTGATTAATCCTGGAGTAAGGGCACCACTGGGGGCATTATTTGACTGCTAGACTGTTCACCCTGCTGATGGACCAGGGGAAAATCAAAAATGACAAGATCATGAGATGGAGAATTGAGAATTGACCTGTCCATCTACAATTATGAGATGTCGTATCAGCCGAGCAAACTCAATGAGCCACCTGATGCTCTGTCCAGGTGAACCTGTCCCAAGGCACAAGTAGATCACCTCCATGCCCTCCATGATAGCTCTGCCACTCCAGGGTCACGAGGCTCTACCATATTGTGAGGGCCTGTAACCTCCCCTATTCAGGAGAGAAGGTCAGGGAGATGATTTGCAATTGCTTGATCTGTGCAGAATTCAAGCCACATTTTTACTGACCAGAGAGAGCCCAGATCATCAAGGGCTCATCAACAGAGTCCCCTTTGAATGTCTCAGTTTGGACTTCAAGGGGCCCCTCCCATCCATGAATCGGAATGCATACTTCCCCAATATCGTAGATGAGTACTCATGCTTCCCATTCACTTCGCCCGCCCTGACATGACCACATCCATGGTCATTAATGCTCTCCACAACCTCTTCACCTTGTTTGAATACAACAGTTACATTCACAATAATCAGGAGATCCTCATTCATGAGTGAGTGAGGAGTTGTGACAATATTTCCTTTCCAAGGGCATAGCCATGAGTAGAACCACTAGCTGCATCCCCCGAGGGAATGGACAGGTGGAAAAGGAAAAAGGCACAATCTGGAAAGCAGTCCTTTTGTCCGTCAAGTCCAAAGGGATGTCTGTCTCCCAGTGGCAAGAGGTCCTTACAAAAGTGCTGCACACTACCAGGTCCATCCTCTGCACTTCGACTAACACCATCCCACATGAAAAATTGTTCTCCTTCCCTAGGAGGTCAGCATCGGGAACCACGCTGCCAGCCTGGCTGATGAACCCATTGCCAGTGCTTCTCTGGAAGCATGTTAGGTTCCACAAAGTGGACCTGCTGGTTAAGGAAGTGCACCTCCTGCATGCTAACCCATAGTATGTTCTGATATGGTACCCAGATGGATGGGACAACACAGTGACCATCCAGGACCAGGCTCGAGCTGGGTCTCTGACATGGGTGGTGCATCCAGTAGCCCCAGGGACCACCTCGACAAGTAACAAAGGGACCACCACGGCCCCTCAGGCTGTCGTCCCCCCACCCCCAAAACAAGTTCCCCACTCACCACAGAAACAGCACACACAGATACAATTCAGTCCTCCAACAATCAGCCTGCCGAACAAGCCACCATTCCTCGGGAACTGACGACACATTCGGTGCTGCAGCAAACGCAGTGCCATATAAAACCACTGGATCGGCTGAATCAATGAATTGTTATGGACTACACAACTAGTACCGATAGATATTGCCCCGACTCATCCGCCAGACTTCATCCAAAAAAGGGGTGAATGTGGTGGAACACGGTACTGCAGGCATGACCTCACTGGGCTGGGCAGGCTGGCCCATCTTCTGTACCTGTAGCTCCTCCCCATAAGATCTCTAATAAAGGTTGATAGCCCTCATCTCCTCTCTCCATACTTGCTTTGGACGCGAGCCAGCAGCATGTAGAGGCATGCCAAGGTTTTAAGGTTAATAAAGCCTTTGACTTCTTGCTTCATCTCTACGGGTGGTCATTAATCGTGCCACAATCATCTCATTCAGTACTTACATACACTTCACAACATATTTGATGTTATTTCTCAAAAAAAAATCATAGAAAACCATTGTTTCCCCAAATGAATGAGTAATGCAAGAATATTTCAATATTTGATGGTGGTTTCGAACAGCAAATGAAATGTTAATTGGTATCTGATGTCCACACAGGTATGGAAGACTGTGTCTGGTGCCAACTGTGGAAATTAAACATCCAAAGATAAGACCCAATGTTACCTTATCCACTCATACACAAAGGAGGAAGCTCTGAAATAAACTTCAAGCCAAGCAGCCGGTAAACGCTTTGGAAGAAGGAAGCAAATTTATGGCAGTGAACAGCATTATGGTTCATATGGATAAACGCGGGTTGAAATAATTCATTTATTTATGCAGCACAGCCACATTTGAGGTTCTGTCACCATGGAAACAACATGCTAGGGAAAAGAAAAACTGGATGTCCTGCACATTGGATTCTGTGGCAGTGATTTTTTTTCAGTACAACACAATCGAATATGAATAACTTTCAAAGCTGTGACCATGACATTTTCTGATATAATTAATGCTGCAGAGGACATTAGATCCAAAAGGCACAATTGTGCTTAAGGCTAAGGATGATTAAGTGTTAACGCATTTGACTACAACATCTGACGATGCTATTTTCTATTGTGCAGCATCATCAATCCCCATCAGGGCTATTGGAACATTTTGTTCTATCACCTGCTTATTAGCAGCATGTGTTCCACCATTTCCAGAAGGTCCATGTTTTATCTGAGATGTTTGTTCTCACCACTATCTAAAGAACCGTGCTCAATATCTACAGCCTGCTCCTCTGAAGTCACCCATGTCAATCACAGGACTCCGCTGCATTGAGAATTCTCTTTCACCTTTCCAAGCCCAATTCCTGCTTCCTTCAATTACATCTACCTCTCACTATGAGAATGTCCCTGGTAGAGAGATAGGTGACAGGTAAGCAATGGCACAGGTTAAATGACTGGACAGAGAGGGCTCAACCAACAAACCAGAGGCCCGGTTCAAATTGGCCGATGGCAGCTGCAATTTTTAAGGAAATGCCAATTCTTGATCATGAAATGGCAGGAATGTAACAACAACTCATCCGATGCTCTTCACAGGAGGAAATCCACCATTATTAGTCTGGTCAAGCCTTTATGTAATTTCAGACCTATAGCAAAACTTC
Source organism: Narcine bancroftii (assembly GCF_036971445.1). Taxonomy (NCBI): domain Eukaryota; kingdom Metazoa; phylum Chordata; class Chondrichthyes; order Torpediniformes; family Narcinidae; genus Narcine; species Narcine bancroftii. The sequence continues at coordinate 151,927,559 of NC_091471.1, forward strand.
CCCTCTCCACCCCTATCTGTTTTTTCAGTGAGAAAAGGGCATGGCCTGTGTAGTGAGGGGCCTTGATATTAGAGGATGCTTTCTTAAGACTCTGGCTCCTAAAGATATCCTTAACCCTACATGCCCCTGTTTTCAGGAACTATCAACAAGTAGTCCCTGTTTTCTGGAACTGTTTTTATTCCCAACCACAGTTGGTTCATACTGATTTTTAACCTTGCATATGGTAGTTTACCCATGGACCCATCCAAATTATATATTATGACAGGCTAGACTCCACAAGGTTAATGGAGTGAAGATTAATGCCTGTGATGGTGCTGGCTGTGTTTAAAACCCTCTGTAGCCTTTTCCTGTCTCGTGCATTCTGGCCTCCATACCAGATAGTGATGCAACTGGCCAGAATGCTCTCCACGGTGGACCTGTAGAAATTTGCAAGAGTCAATGGCACCATACCGAATCTCCTCAAACTCCTTTCTTTTTCCATCTTTTTTTATTGTTTTTTATAATAAATAAAGTACAGTGAAGAAAATGGAACAAAACTGAAAATATCCACTGCACTGGATGAAGTCTGAAAATCTGCTCAAACTCTTAATGAAATATAATTACTGGTGTGCCTTCTTCATGATTGCATTGACATGATTGCCCCAGGATGGATCTTCAGAGATAGTGACATCCAGGAATTTGAAGTTCTTTATCCTCTTAATGAGGACTTGTTTGAGTTCTCCTGGTTTCCCCTTCCCAAAGTCCACAATCAATTCCACAGTTTTGCTAACTTGTGCGTAATGTGGTTGTTGTGACATCACTCAACGAGCTGATCTATCTCACTCCTGTACACTTCCTCTTTGCAGCCTGTGGTTCTGCTGACAACCCTGGTGTGATCAGCAAATTTGTAGATGTCATTTGAATTGTGGCTAGCCACACAAGTCATAGGTGTAGAGAGAGTAGAGCAGTGGGCTAAGCGCGTATCCTTGAGGTGTGCCTGTGTGGATTGTCAGGATGAGACCAAACACAAATTTGTGGAACAACAACTCATATTCCTCCTAGACAGCCTTAAGCCAAACGGCATGAACAATTTCCTAATTTTAGGTAATTCCCACCCCCAACCAGTTTCACTGTTTCTATCTCTTCTTTACTTAGTCCTATACTTAACCTTTTTCCTCCTTTCTTTAACTTTTTTTATTTCCTCTTCCTCATGGTCTCTCTCTCTCTACTTGTCTCCCCACCTCTCACACCTTCTATCCTATCACCTCTGTGCTCCTCCTCATCTTATTTCCCACATCATAAATCTAATATGACTCTCTTCCCTTTTGTCTTGAAAAAGGGTCCAAACCCAAAATGTTGACTGTCCACTTCTACCCTTGGATATTGTCTGACCCGATGAGTTCCACCAGCATCTCTGTCTGGTTGAGTAACAATTCTGATCTGTTTGGGAACATCAAACATTTACCACTTGCTGTCCTGTATTTTCTGATGTTGGAGTGACTCCTTGACAAACTGCCAACAGTCCTTTGATATTGGAAGTGGTAGCACCATGTTAGATACCACTCACGGCAATGTGATTACATGAGAAAAAAAACATATTTCTCCTATTTTCCCATGACAAGCATGAAAACATTTTTAAAATGCTAACAATTGAATATAGCATTGCAAATGGCTCCAACATTATTAGTTTATGCTAAACATGCAAACATGTTTTAGTTATGTTCTTTCAGCTCCATCACATCCAAACCGCTTTACATTTAGGAATAATGAAGAATCATACTATTGGGTGTGATTATTATTGATTTGGCCCACGACCCACACTTGTCCCTTGTCCATCCTTAGCACTAGCAGCTCCACAGAACAGGTTAAGCTCTTAAGTTTCAGCTACTGAAGACAACTTGTACAGTGGGATCATCCCCAAGGAGTCATTGGGTTTCAGGCTGCAGTTCCTGAGGTCCCACCCAAACCATCAAAGGCCTTTTAGCAACTCCTTCTGTCAAAGGCATTTTCAACAGTGTTTAAATGCCTTTGATTTACAGAAACAAGTAAAATTAATTGAAATATTTCAAAAATTGAAAGACTTATAAAAATAAAATGTTGAAAAGTTACTGGTTTACTTAAAAGCACATCACGGTTATGTAAATTATTTCGAAGGATTAATAATGAGCAAAAGAAAGAGGGTAAAAAATATCTATTTACCCACAGTTATCTTTACACGCTGGGGCCCCATTCCTTTGTAATAAATAATCAGCCATCACTGGGGATGAGCTGAAGGGCTGGATGCAAACTAATTTCAGGCCTTCACCTCAGCACATCTGAGCTCTGTGACTGGACAGTGATGAATTCAACACCATTGCAGAATATCAGAACGATTGGGCATTTGCATTTCAGTGTTGTTAACTTATGCTCTGCAATGCACACACTTGGATATCAGCAGTGTGCTGACCTTCGCAATGCTGTCAGTCAAGAGTGCTGTACAATCCGAGCAAGTTCAATACAATTCAGGCAATTTACTGTTGAATAAAAGAAGAAGCTGTGTTACATCCACGAGCCTATTTGTAAAAACATGGGCTATAAATGTAATAGCATTGCAATACACAAACATGCTGTTAAAACACAGCATGTCATGCAGCTTCCATAGAAAGTAAAGAATAAAGAGTAACTAACGATTCGGGGTTAGGTCCTTTGTCTGGTATATGATGAAATTCTCCAGCATCTGCAGACTTTCTTGTTTAAATATAATAGAATTAACAAGTTAGGGAGGCAGAAATTGGCATAACCAGCTGTTTGGGTGCCAAGCTAGTTCTTATCAACAGGAAGGCAGGTTCTAAAACATATTTTCTTAATGTCAATGATTTTTGTGGATGTTTTTTTGAGTGTCTGGGAGATTGAGCAGAAAGTATATGGAACAGGATTCCAACTGGAAGGAAGGAGAAGGAAAGGAGAAAATGGTTCTCAGCAGGATACATTACTCTGGACAAGGAATGTTTTGCTTCCTGAACACTTTTGGGGTGTATTTTATGGATTTTGGGCTACTGATCATGAAAATCACCATGATTTTTCATTTTAAGGTATAACCTATTTTGTGATTTCCTGTCATATTTTAAGCCTACTTCAAGCATACAAAACCATGAAGTGTAACATGTCATTCAAAATTCATTTTCTGCATTTGCACTTGGACTTATTTCCCTCTGATTTTGGTGCAGTCAGTGATGAACGTGGTGAAAGGTTTCACCAGGAAATTGCAACCAAGAAAAAGTGGTATCAGGGCAAGTGGGCAAGTGGAATCCATCAATGCTGACCAACTATTGTTGAACACTGACAGGACAAGCACAAGATGCTGAGTACAAATGAAAATCAGCGGCAAAATATTTTTAGGTCAGCTGAACTAATGCAATGTGTCAGCATCATTATTCAATAAAAGTTTAATGTTTCTCCATTTTTTTACTTGAAACAGCAGATCTGAAATGATCTTTTTGTTCAGCTTGAAAATGTCTATCTATCATAATCCCCAATTTTTTTTTCAGGAAACAAACCTTTTGAAAAAAAAATTAATAACATCAGGATTTTCGAAACCACGTGTGATGTACTTCACTTCAGTAGGGTAACATTCAATGAAATATGCCAGGTCCAACCACTTCGCCAGAGTTGAATGAGAATCACTCTACCAGTGAAAAACCTAACATATTTTATAATGTTTTATCAGTCATGAAGTAAATTGGAAAGAATATTGTTCTTTTAAAATGCCATAGTCATACAGCATGATATTGCCCCAAAACAAACTCAGTCTAGGGCTAGGAAATTCACACGCTGAACTCAACTAATTCTACCAAGTAAATTTCTATTGAGTTTATTACAAAGTAATATTAATGTTCTTAATGTTAGTATCTCTCTCTCTCTCTCTCTCTCTCTCTCTCTCTCTGTGTTGTACCATTGCCTCCTCAACTTATCACTCCAATCCCCTGAGAGGATCTCCTGTTGGTCAGATGATTTGACCCTTCTATCTCAGCCCCAAGATTTGAGGGTCTTCTTCACAATGGTTCCTCTCTGGAGTTATCCCTCACATTTTGGCATTCTTTGGCCACTTGTATGGATTTTGTCTACACGCTGAATAAAGAAAGAAGAACAGTGCTTCTTACTCTCATTTCAAAGTTAAAAGTTCAAATTTATTGTTTTAATACATTCGGAGCATGACATTACCTGTTTTTTTTCCCTCTGCAGGCCAGTCAGAATTTCTACTTATCGATAACTGTAAACTGGACTCTAGAAGGATTATGTGTACAAAAAGAGAATGGTAAACAGAGAAAGAAATGTAAACAAACTGTGCAAATATTCAGTAAAAATAATGTGAAGGTAAGAGCTCTTAAATTAATCTCTGATTGAATCTGCTGTTTAGGAGTTTGTTGGGTGATGGGTCGCAACTGTTCCTGAACCTCGTTTCTGGTTTTTCTTTCCTAAAGCCTAAAATCATCTCTTTGGTCTTGGTGTCATTGAGTGAGAGGATGTTGTTGGTGCACCATTCAGACAGGTTTCCAATCTCCCTCCTTTATGCTGAGTCATCAGCAAATTTTGAGATAAAGGTAAACCATGTACAGCAGGAGGCTAAGTACACAATACTGTGGTGCTCCAGTGCGGATGGAGATTGTAGAGGAGATGTTCTTGTTAATTTGCATTGACTGGTGTCTAGAGGTGAGGAAATCCAGGATCCAATTGCACTGTGGGATATGGAGGCCCAGGTCTTGGAGTTTGCTGATCAATTTTGAGGAAATTATGACACTGATGAATGGCCAACTGTAGTCAGTGTTAGAAACAGAAGTACCTTCACAGATTTCGCTCGAGACAAAAATTGAGAACAAAGAACATTTATTATACAACAAAGCAAAGTTGGGTGCTTCCCCTTACCCTGGGAATACACACACATACTGGGGCTCACCCAACTTTTATACAGTTCATTTCAGTGTAGAAGTACCCCCCCCCCCCCCCCCACCATTCTTCTGCATAAGTTTGGCATTAGGAAATCCTGTCTGCCTACGTGCTGTTTCTGTGAACTTGGAGGACCAGGGGGTATCCTGTCTGTGTCCCATCATGTCATTGTCCTTATTCACCTGCCTTTGTCCTTATTCACACCTTCCCAACCCTCAGGGCTTACTAACTCTTTAATTCTGTCTAAGGCTTACTAATTACATATGCGGAACTTGCTGACTCTCTCTAAGGCTAGAAGACCCTTATCTTATTCAGACTAACTTTACTTCCTACATTCTATTATCTACCCTTATCCTATTCATACTGGCTTTATTCATTACACATATTTTCATATTAGTTTTACTCATCTCTCACAAGAACAAAGAACATTTATTGTACAACAGTGCAAAGTTGGGTGGTTCCCCTTACCATGGGAATACAGACACATACTGGGGCTCACCCAACTTTTATACAGTTCATTTCAGTGTAGAGATACCCCCCCACCCCCTTAACATTCTTCTGCCTCCTGGATTGGTTTGGCATTTGGTAATTCTGTCTGCCTACGTGCATTTTCTGTAAACCTGAAAGACCATGGGGTATCCTGTCTGGGTCCCATCATGTTATTGTCCTTATTCATGAATCTGCCTTTGTCCTTATTCACACCTCTAAACCCCCAGGACTTACTAAATTCTATATGCAGAACCTGCTAATTCTTTCTATCACTCACTATAAGACCTTTCTTCTATTGTACTTGCGTAACCCTTCCTCTCACTCTTATCTTTATCCCTATTCAGCACTTACTTAACTTCCTCTAGTCTAGTCTATTATTCTTTTATTTTATTATTCACACTAACTTTACTTCCTATAATCTATTAACTCTCACAGTCAGTAAAGAGCATCCTGATGTATACATCTTTGCTATCCAGGTGTTGCAAGGTATTGTGTCATGCCAGTGAGATAGCATCTGCCAAAGACCAGTCGCTGCTGTAGGCAAATTGGAACAGATTCATGTCGCTCTTAAGACAGGTGCTGATATGCTTCAACACCAGCCTCTCAAAAAAACATCAACTCTGTGGATGTGAGGATGACTGGTCAGGAGTCATTTAGGCAGGTTACAATACTCTTCTTGGCACCAGTATGATTGAGGCTTGTTTGAAACAGCTGGGTACCAAACCTTGCTGGAATGAGATGTTGAAGGTATCCATGAATACATTAGCCAGTTGGTCAGCACAAGTTTTCAGTGCCTGGCCGGATACTCTGCCTGGACCAGAATCTTTCCATGGATTCACTCTCTTGACAGAGGATCCTTTTGCATTTCAGCTGGTGTTTGTTTGATACTTATTATCATTGATTTAATCACATTAACAGTCTTACAGATTTAACACATTTGGTTCCTTTGATGACCATGTTAACTGTCTTGCCATCTTAACACACTCAGGCCTTTGTCTTGCAGGCTTAACTTCTAGCCTATGCATTGATCATGTTCACTATGTTGCAGACTTAGCTTTTGCCAAAAATGTTTAGGCTCTATATTTCTCTGTAATATTATTTCTAATCTTCAAGTGTTCATAACATGCTAAGCTGAATATAACCAATATTTTGACAATTTTATTTTTTTATAATATCCACTGATATTATCATGAAGAATGTTCTATTCAAAAGACTATGATCAGAGCTATTGTTATCTGAAGGTAATGCATAAACTATCATATATATCTTAATCAAAATACATATGAAACAAAATGCACTAGACAGAATATTTGAATTTATTAAAGAATATAACTTTCTGAATATTTTAACAAATATTCTTGGCATGTACTTCTTCACAAAACTCCTCTTAGTAGATTCATTTACAATGATCACCTGTTATTAAACGAGGAGACTAAAATAATGTCAAAAAATCCCTTCGGTAGCTTCAACAACCAATGAACTCTGCATTTTAAATGGCTAGAAGAGGGATTGGAACATCAGCTGTTCTCTGTCTTCTGCATGGCAGTACTCTGCCGAAACAAACAGCTTGATAGATCCAAATGAAGCCAAACATTCAAATGTTTCTTGTGGCTGGAGTCGCAAGTTCAATGTCCTTCTTCTGAAGCTGCCAGTCTAACTGTTAATTGATTTTTGAAATATTCTGCTTAACATTTATTTCTGCATTGTGCGAGAATCCTAATACACAGATGGTAGCTTTCTGTAACTGTGATATTAACAATAATAACTGCCGAGAAAACAAACATCCTTGAAAAGCTTGGCATCAGGTATGAGTCGTGGTGTTATACATTTCTCTGTGCTTGTAATGCACCTTGTTATCCGATTTCATGATTTTTCAGCAGATTGCAAAGTGTATAATAACCCAACATGATTTTTCTGCAGACAGTAGGTGCAAAATTCCACTCTGCATAATCAAACTTACACATAGAAATTGAAAAGCATTACAAAGAAGGACAATCACCAAGGTTTAGGTTATTCATGTAAGTTGTTAATTAAGCTGTCATGTGGTATCTTACAATATCATTTGAAAGTTAAGCAAAAAATAGAATAAGCTGAGAAAATATAGCAGGTCAAATAGCACCTGTGCAAGGATCAACCAAGTGAACCAGTGCAGAACGTTTTTTAAACTGTGAAGAGACCAGGAGGTCTGAAGATAAGGAGAGCAGGAGAAAATGAAATGATGGGAGCTTATGGATCAGCTTTGAAGTTGCACTAAATTTACAACACTGAAACGATCAGCCCATCTAACACATTAATGTTTCTCTCAGGCTTCCTCAAACATTATTAGTGTAATGTTCTTTTTTTTTAACCTCTATGAGTTGATCGGGCCTTTTCTTTCATGTAACCAAGCCATCAATTCAACAACAAAATGGGGGCACTGTCGAAGCTGCAGCATGGCAGCGTTGTCCACTGGAGCAGATCCAGGAGAGTGGAGATTGGCGATACAGCATACTTCAAAGGATTCAATCACCTAGTCCTTATGCCGAAGGCTTCATACAGGATTCAAGTGGCCTGTTAAAGGAACTGATGACGTTTGAAGTGAAATCTTGCAACACTGCTGTCTGTTCCCAAGATAATGGCACTTGTGATCAGCTGCAGCCATGAGGGGTTGGAGACTTCAGGAGAGCAGTATTCCTGGTTCCCATCAACCACTCTCCAGTAGCCCAGGGCACCAGCAAGGAAGAGGACAACCCACATTGAGATGGAGAAGAGGAAATGATCTTGACAGTGGACAAGAGGGATTCCATAGATGAAGGACCCAAACAGACTCTGGATGACATACGGTCAGAGGACCCACATGGACAGTGGGCTGCTAGAGACTGGCTCATGGGAACCAGGTACTGGAACTGGGACTTAGGATGGTCTTGAGCACAAGAAGGGTTTCCAAAGAGCCTCAGATACTGAAGGTTTATGGATCGTATCAGAGGTTTGGATCTGAAGGTCAGATTGCCAATGGATGAAACTGGTATCTGTGTGGCTGCAAGGGCTGTGGGAGCACTGGAGTGAAATTCACCAAAATTCAGTGAGTCTGAAGGGACTCGCTTTTGCTTCTCTTTCTCATGTACTTTAAGGGGTGCTGAGTGATAATAATGATTTCTCTTCATCTGCCTTACAATGTGGAAATTTCATATAATATTGCAATGACATGACAATAAAAGCAAGTTAAATCTTGAACACCTTCCAGATGTAAACTGCACATATCAGTCACTCTTTGTTTAATGGTATTTAAATTACGGTTTGCAAATGATCAAAAATACCAGGGCATGTTGAAAATTAATAGAAAAGGGTCTCAAACCAGAGAAGAGAGATCAGAGTGAGAATATATGGAGGCAGATGTTTCGTCTTGTATTTGTATGTGTTAGTTATGAGTTAACACATGGATGAAGGAAAAGGTTCTTTCCTTTAAAGTTGATGTAAACAGCCCATGAGGCTGAAAGCCTCCATTACAGATCTCACATTCAGCAGTCTCTCCTTCTGTGCAAGCCCCCTGCTGGCAGCCAAGTATAATCAAACAAGAACTATATCCTTAAGACCTTGCTTGTAGCAAATGCAATCATACTGAACATTGACAGTCATTTTCTAACCTAATATCAAGAAAGAGTTTGATCACGATATTTGCTGAGAGTTCACTATTTGCATTTGTAAATGTCTGCAGTCAGTTGAGGATGAATGATTGCATCTTGGTTGTGAAGAACCCTGACCAGATGCAACACATTACAATGGACACATCTGAAGCTTAGAGTGAATAGCAAAGGGATACAGCATGAAGGAGGAATTACCTTTGACCAAGGTATACAAACAGAGTTAAAGGATAGAAATTCAGGCTCAGGTACTTCAGCCCAACTCATCCATATCAAACAAGTGGGTAATATAGGTTAATATCATTGCCTGCATTTGGTCCATATCCAAAGCTGTTCCTATCATAAAGTTGTCTATATTTTTTTTAAACATCATAATTGTAACCACTTCTTACACTTCTTCTGGCAGTTTGTTCCAATTATGGACCACTATCTCAGTGAAAAAGTTGCCCCTCAGAACTCTCTTAAATTTTTGCCTTCTTAGCTTAAACCTATGTCCTCTAGTTCTAGGATCATCTACCCTGAAAATTAAACCATTAGCATTCACTTTATCCATGCCCCTCATGACTTTATAAACCCCTACATATCAACCCTCAGCCTCCTACTGTCGAGGAAATAAATACCCAGCCTATATGCTTCCCCCATTAACTCAAGCCTTTAGTCCCAGCAACATCCTGTGACTCTCCCCTGAATCCTTCCAATTTACTGGTCCTTCCTATAACTTGGCAATCAGAACAGCATAGAATACACCAGTGTGACCTCATCAAAACCTGAAGTCCATACTTTTCTATTTTCCCCACCCAATAAAGGAAACTTTGACAAATGCCATCTTCACTATCTTGTCCATTAAAGTCACTACCTTACTATCCAAATAGTTAATATAGGTGGAAAAGAACAGTGGAACCAGTACTGATCCCAATGTCGCACCACTGGTCAGAGACCTCTAATGAGAAAAATATCCTTCCACAACTACCCTCTGAATCCTTCCACTAATCTAGGTTTGACTCCCATTGGCTAGCTCCTCTTGAATTTCAAATGATCTCAATTTCCAGACTAATACACATACAGCTTTGGTGAAATCAATGTCCAAAACTTAATTCCTTTGAAATTTAGATGATATGATCAATGCACATTTACCTGCTTACATTGATACCTGGGAAGCACCCATGTTACCAGACAATGCAAAAACACCACATTCTCCCTGCTTATTAAAAATAATGAAGAGATTTGGCCTGAAATGTTGACTATTTTACTTCCATGAATGCTCCCTGACCCTTTGAGTTCTTTTATCATTTTATGTATTGCTCCATTTTTTCAGCATCTGCAATCTCTCTTGTTTATCTTGCAAACTACTTGCTCTTATCAATTGGTTATTAAAGCTTTATTTTAAATCAGAGTACTAGACCCTAGTTACTGTTTATCTGCCTCTCTGGTACTGAAAGACTAACTGCATATATATGGTCCATTTTTTTCTACATCGAATTACAATGTCAATAACATATTGGATGCTTGGAATTCACATTCATTGCTATAACAGATGAGAGGATATGCAGCTATGGAGGTTACAGAGGCTCAGAAGGGTTGGTGTTGGACACTCAACAGCTCTGAAGGGACTCTATTTTGCTTCATTTCTCATCTTGATAGGGCACTAGACTAGTGGCAAGTCTGCATGTGCCTTTATAGGCGAACAAAAGAAAGCACATTTTGGACACGATCATGAAGGAAGCTTGAACCATAAATGTTAGTTTATTCATAAAGTTCTTCCTTTGTTTTAAGTATGTCTCATTGTTTCTTCTGTTATGCCTCAGCAGCAGCAATTGAGAGATGCATAAACAGATGAGTTAAGTTACCGCAAAATTTATTAACAAATTAACAATAATAGAATTACCTCAATAAATTTATCACGCAAACATAAGCCTATAGAGCAACTCTATATTAACAACAAATATATATATAAGGTGTATGTGGAAAAAAAACCCAGACCATACAGTCCAAGTTCAAAATGCTTCAAAAGAAAACTGCCAAAACAAAACATCAAGTCAGTCATGACAAGTCCAACAGTCAAAAAGGAAAAGCTTTCAGAGTCTGGTCTCCAGGCTTGGGATTCTTAGTGTAGTTGCACGCTGGTCTTTTAGTTGGGGGTGGAGACAGATGGCCATGATTACTGTGGACTTACGGCTTTCCTGAGTCTCGAATGTGGTAACAACCACCACTGATTTCTTCACACAGATATTTTCACCCCGTGACCTCCTAGTCACTATACAAAGTTCACTCTTCTGAAGCCCACTTTAGGGTTAACAAGTGACCTTCAGTCACACAAGTCATCCCCTCTAAACATCCTGTCCTGGGTCATCAAGTGACTCCTGTCACACAAAGACCTCCTCTTGGAAGGGGATTGGGGAAGCCCAGGTTGGGTTTTAGAGTGGTGCAAACTGCTGTCAGGACAACAGTGCTGGCACCCGCAAACAAAGTAGCTCAGCTTCCTTTCTCCCACTGAAGCTACTGGGTGACCACACTGACAGACAATTACAGACGGCAGTGCTAGCACCCATGAATGAAGCAACTCAGCCTCTTGTTGGCTGAATCTGCTGTGTGAGCATGCACACACAGACCGACAGTCTGACTGATTCTCCTCTGACCAATCAACTAACCAACCAGCCTGTTCAAAACTCACCATGCAGGGCTCTTCAACTGCCCTAGCGAGTGCCTTCAGCTCTCCCAATTGGTGGAGAGAGTTTGACAACAGTGGGTTTGCGCTCTGCGAGCCCACCAACTTCCAGCATGCGGCTCTCCAGCTTCTGACAGCTGTTTCAGCACTTCCCACAGCACCTGTCAGTTTTCCCAGTGCAACTTCTGCGCTTCAAAGCAGCGTAATTTCCTTACTCTCACACCATAGGTTCAGTCCTGGCCCTGGTCTAAAAATAAAATTGTCTAGGGTCCATAACTTTGTTGAAATTTTGACCTTTTTATTTCCTGGATAACTGCTGGTCAGAATTACTCAAAATAATTAGTTGCTCAGACAGCTATCAGTGTTGCTGGTCTTTATTGATCCCTACAGCAGGGCACTAACAGTGATTCACCATGGATGTGAGATAGTTTATAAAGATTGAGAAACGTTCATTTCAAATAAGGCAAATGATACGTTAACTCTCATAGTAAAAGGAATTGAGTACACAAACAGGAAAGTTTGACTGCAATTATGCATGGTCTTGACAATACCAAATGGAGACCTGTGGGCACTTTTGCTCTCTTTATCTGAAAAAGGAAGTTCATACTGTAGAGAGAGAATTCAGTGAGGTCTACCGCATTGATTTCTGAGATAATGTATAATGTTTGGACAATCAGAGATGTGATTCTCTTGAGATTAGAAAAAATAAAATGGAAACATAAAATCCTGATAAGCTTGGACAATGTGGATGTAGGAAAGATGATGCTGAGAGCAGGAAAATCCAGTTGCTACTCTTGATGTCTATGGATATGTGGTAGGTTATTTAGGACTGAGGTAATGAGAAACGTCATCATCTAAACAAATAGAGTTCAAGAGAACCTCCAGAATTCTCAAACAAAGATCATCCACTCAATATATTCATGAAGGAGTTAGGTATTGAACTCAAGGCTAAAAATGTCAAGAAATAGAAGACAAAGCAGGATAAAGGTACTGAATACATATGACCATATCGAAGAGCCAAATGGCACACTTCTACAAGTAATTTTCATGTTTCTCTATAAATTAATTAAGTAATATTTGAATACTAATGTCAGAAATTTATAGCCTGCTATATTTTGGTCCAGTATCCTTAACTCTAGTTTCTTAAATATGTCATTATACTTCTTCATAAGTATGATAATGTGCATTCTAATAGAATTATGCCTCAGATGGATGGGAATTTATTTTAAATATTATTCTTCTTTAATGTATATGTTAATATTGCATTGAATATTCATTTTCACAACCATGATTAGATTCAGCATTTTATGTGTTAATTAATGTGACTAACTATTTATAATAAGAAGCTAAATACAGCTGTCTGTCCTATCTTTGCTTAATATTTAATTGCATTTAGCTATATTAAAACCGCGCCAAACAAAATATAAGTTGCAACATTTACTCAATAAGAGTAAGAATAGCGGAAACTGTTACTTCCTGTCTGAAACATCTGAAACCTCAATACCCAACTAAACTGGAGGAGAAAATCTTGATGCCAGTGGGCTGATGGGCTCTGGGGAGGAAAAGGCTGGGGAGATGTGCAACTTTCAAAACTTAGCTTCATAGGAATTCATCAGTTTGTCCAAAACCTTTTTTTTTTAATGAGCTCCATTAGCTATCTTTAGATTAGCTCAGAGTTTTCAATTCTATGCATGTTCTAATTTTGTTAAGCATAATTAAGATCAGCTTCTCTTGTCCTTTCATTTTTTTCACAACTTTCATCTTTTTTCAAAGTATATCCTGCTTTTTCTTGCTTATTGACATTGTTATTCTTGACACTTCCTTTTTCCAAACATATTTCCAAACAACATATGATACAATCTGGAGAAAAATCACACCAACATCAATGGCAGTGGGGGTAGGGGAGAAGGGACAGGGAGGAGGAGGAAAGGAATTCCCAATATTTTGAGTCAAGTACTGTGGTGAATGCCTGCCAAGCTGTCTGTCTCCTCTCTGGCAAGCCTTGCTGTACTAACATTGGCTGTGCATTATCTCTACTGTTAAGGACACTCCCCTTGGATATAACTGTATATGCACCTATTGTCTTTCATTATTGTACCATGAGTTTCTGCTAATAAAAGCCATGATTATTGTTGGACCACATCGTCTTTGTCTACTTCATCAACTGGCACTTCAATTTTATTAGCAGAAATGGATGCAGCCCTCAAACCAGAGGGGCTGATGATCGATCAGTCTGCCCCAAGGGCCAGAGAAATTTTCAACCACTGGATTGTTTGTTTCAATTACTACATGGCTCAAAACAATGTGGACGATGAGGCGATACAGTGGGGGCACCTGAACTCTCTGCTGGGTGAGGTCCCTTTCACCGTAACGCAAGGAGCTCCCACTCTGGCTATAGCCTGGGAATGTTTGACTGCTCACTATGCAGTGCCACGGAATGTGGTGCTTGATCGACACCAGTTGCTGACTAGATGCAGGAAAACCCGGGGAAAGTGATGCTGCTCTCGACTCACTGGCAAATGAATGTGATGTCAGGGCAGTCAATGTGCAACAACATCGCAATGCCTTGAAGCTGGATGCTTTAGTCAATGGGATTGACTACAGTTACATCCAATAGAGGCTGCTGGAGACGAAGCCCTTAACCTACGACCGGGCAGTCACTCTAGCCAAAACACTGAGAAGTGCCATGCAGTCCAGTGAAATGTTAGAAACCAAAAAGGAAACATCCAGGAGTGCTGGAACCCTGAAGGAAAGAAAAAGGTGAACTCCTGAAAAATGCTACTTCTGTGATAAGAGCTGCCAATCCAGACAGAAGTGCTCGGCTCGATTTGCTACCTGCAGCTATGGTGGGAAACTCGGCCACTTTGCTAAAGCACGTAAGGTGAAAAGTACTCCCACTGATAAGAAGAAGAAGAGAAGCACCAAGAAAATGCGCCCTGGAGCTGCAGGAATGGAACACAACTGTGAAAAGGGGGAATCTTCAGACAAGCAGGCTGAATCGACTTCAAGTGACGGCGAGGTGAGATCCCCTGTGATACCTCAATTGACTCCAAAGCTTGGGGGATGTTACGGACTGGAACAGTTGGCTATGAAGGGGGAGGTGAATGGTGAGACTCTTGATTGTCTAATAGACTCAGGGAGTGCTGACAGGTACATCCACGAGAGAGTTGCCAGAGCCTAAAATTTGCAGAGATATCCAGCGAACCAAAAGATATCAATGGCTTGTAGTGAACTTACAAACACTGTACGGGACAAGTGTAAAGTTACTTCAAATTTGCAGGGACATTGCCTGGCTGATTTGTGGCTCTTTATTATGCCAGAGCTCTGAGCCCCTGTGGTACTGGATTTAGATGTTCAATCTCAGATGAACAGTGTAGTGTTAAATTTTGGTGGGCCACTACCTAAACTTACCATCCCCTGTGCTAGTTATTGCGTTCTGTCCACATTAAAGATCAAAGCTCCTTCCCTTTTCAGTGATTTATCCCCCAAGTGTTGGCCGATTGCCACTAAGAGCCGTTCTTACAGCAAAGAGGATCGTGAGTTTATCAAGCTAAGACCCAAAGATTGCTTAAAGAGGGAGTAATTGAACCCAGTAAGAGTCCGTGGTGAGCCCATCTGGTAGTTGTGAAAAATCACACTAAGAAACGAATGGCTATTGACTATAGCCAGACAATCAACCGTTAAACTAACCTGGATGCCTAACCCCTGCCACGCATTAATGAAATGGTTAATCAGATTCCGCAATTCAAAGTGTACCCCACTATCAACCTCAAAGCAGCTTATCATCAAATCCTCATTAAAAAAAAAGGAATGACCCTATACAGCATTTGAGGCTGATGGGGGGTTATACCAGTTTAAAAGGGTACCTTTTGTAGTCACTAATGGTGTGTCAGTGTTTCAGAGGGAAATGGATAAGATTGTTAGGATGTATGAGTTACAGGGTATGTTTCCCTATCTGAATAATGTGTGGGAAAACACAGGTTGAGCATGACAACAACTTAAAGAATTTTTTAGCAACAGCTGTACGCAAGGGCGAAATCTGCCCCGACCCGAAAAGAATGACCCCCCCCCTTAAGAAGTTACCACCCCCAAACTCAGCAAAAGCCCTTAAAAGGTGTTTGGGATTCTTTTCCTACTACTGCAAATGGATTTGGGACTACGCCACAAAGGCACACCCTCTGTTGACACTAAATCTTTTCCTCTCTCTCCAATAGCCTTGAAGGCTTTTGAGAGAATTAAAGCTGATATTGCCAAAACTGCACTCTAGTCCATTGATAAGGATGTCCCATTCCAAGTGGAAATTGATGCCTCAGATTGTGCCTTGGCAGGAACCCTTAATCAAAAGGGCAGACCTGTGGCATTCTTCTCCCGCACGTTACGCAGACCTGAACTTAAACATCCTGCCATTGAAAAAGCCCAGGCTATTATTGAAGCTGCTTGCTAATGGAGTCACTTTCTAGCCAGCAGAAAATTTAATCTTGTCACTGATCAGAAATCTGTAGCCTACATGTTCAGAACTAAACACAAAAGTAAAATCAAGAATGATAAGATGGCACCCTGGCAAATAGAACTCTCAACTTATAATTATGAGATCCAATACAGACCGGGCAGGTTAAATGATCCCTCTGACACATTGTCACGATCTGCTGCTGGTGCTCAGCTGGAGGGACTTAAAGAGATCCATAGCAGACTGTGCCACCCTGGAGTCACGAGATTCTTCCACTACATAAGGGCTAACAACCTTCCTTACTCTCTGGAAGAAGTCAGGAAACTGACTAAAAGCTGTCCTGTTTGCGCAGAATGCAAACCGCAATACCTCAAAGCTCCAGAGCCCACTCTCATCAAGGCAACCTGACCTTTTGAGAGGATTAGCTTAGATTTTAAAGGACAGTTACCTTCCAAAACAAAAGTGTATGTTTCTTTACTGTAATTGATGAATATTCCAGGTTTCCCTTTGCGATACCCTGCCCCGACATCTCGCCAGCATCTGTCATTAAATCACATGACAGAATTTTCAGCAATTTTGGTTTTCCCAATTACATTCATATCGATGGAGGTTCAGCATTCATGAGCGCTGCACTGGGGCGAGCCCTGCTACGAAAAGGAATTGCCACCAGACGTACCATGAGGTACAACCCGCAAGGCAATGGGCAGGTTGAAAGGGCTAATTCTACAGAATTAACAAGACTGTTAATCTTGCTTTAAAAACACATGGTTACCCTGTTACCCGGTGGCAGGAGGTGCTGCCTGAGGCACTACATTCTATTCAGTCATTATTGTGTACTGCAACAAATCAAACACCTCATGAACGTATGTTTGCCTTTCCTAGGAAATCAGGAACTGTGATGGACTGGCCAGCCTGTTTATCTGAGCCTGGAACCGTGCTGCTGAAGAGCCATGCTCGGGCATGTAAAACCGACCCCCTAGTCCAACCAGTTCATCTACTGCATACTAACCCCAACTATGCTCATGTTAGATTCCCAGACTGGAGTACTGACACTGTACCCCTAAGAGATCCGGCCTTACCTTGTTCGCCCCTTCCTCGCACCCCTACTCAGAGTGACTCACCCCACCAGCCTGTGACACCTAGTCAGCTTTCAGATGGCCATGCTGAGGCTCCACTGCCTCATGCTGGTGATTCTGGACCAGGTCCAGAAGTCATTCCTTCCCACGCTACTGACCCAGGACCTGTACCAGTTCCCAAGGTTTCAAAGGAGCCACCTGTTTTGAGATGAAGCACCAGAATTCGTAAATAACCTGATAGGCTGACATATTCATAGAACATCTCATTATATTTCAATTGCTTGCTGGATACTGGTCTATTTTGGCTGTTAGAGTATCTCAAGGCCAAACATGGTATCCATGTATCAGTTGCTTCAGTCTTTCCTAGCAGCTGTCCTTTTGATTTTAAACCTTCTTCTGCCAGGGGGAGACTGTGGTGAATGTCTGCCAAGCTGCCTGTCTCCCTCCTCTGGCGAGCCTTGCGGTACTAACATTGGCTGTGCATTATCTCTACTGTTAAGGACACTCCCCTTGGATATAACTGTATATGCATCTATTGTCTTTCATTATTGTACCATGAGTTTCTGCTAATAAAAGCCATGATTATTGTTTGACCACATCGTCTTTGTCTACTTCATCAACTAGCACTTCAAGTAACTGCATGAGGATTGAGAGTGGGGAGGGAAGGCACCCAGTATAAAGAAATGGGGAATGAGATGTGACAGTGGCTAGTAGCTGATAGGTAGACCAAGAGGGGGTGAAGTCTGGCTGACTGATGGAGACAGGAAGGGGATAGAATATCCAGTCTTTCACCTGGGGTTGACAGGCTTGTCACATTTGTGGCCCGAAATGTGAAGTTAAAAAAACATTAAACACAAGTTTTATCAGGTAAACTTCTCAGTGGCTTTATTTTCCAGTTTCCTTTGTTCTCCTGCTTGTGTTCTTATCTCCCTCTCATACCACGTGACTTCCGGTACATCTCATACATATTCATTATCATGACATCCCTCCTTTAATCAGAAATAAACTTTACCTTCACTTATCAATATCCCTCAGAAACATACAAACATTGTAACTAATGGCAATACTATAACTCAACTACATAAAATTTACTTCCTACAGCACTCATACATGCACTTTATGATATAAGATTAAAATACTGTCCCAAAGTTCTTATTAAAACTATGGCACAAAGTTTTCGTATCGTTTGGGCACTTTCCGGTTTCGTTTCGGCCTGCCTGCGATATTGTCGTCGCTTCTCGGTTGTTCACTCTCGGCGGCGGAAGTACTGCTCACCACGGCTTCGGGGTTTCTGGCGCTCTAGTCACTTCATCAGGAGTGCTGGTAACTGCCTCTGGAATATCATCAGGTCTCTCAGTTTCAGCATCTCGTATTGGCCTTTCAACCTCTTCGCTCAATGTATCTCTGGACTGGTACCTTTTTACACTTGATACATTTCTCTTATACACGACTCCAGTCGGAGACTTGACTCACCATACTGCCACTTCTGGATACGACAGTATAGGGTTGATGGTAATAAGGTGTGTCTAGCTTACCACCAGTTTCATGCCTCACTAGAACATTATCTCCTGGCATGATGTCTGAGTACTTGGCTCCACGTTTCGAATCTGTGTACAGCTTTGCTGCACCTTTCTTTTCAGCATTGTGGTCCCTCATCTCCTGGTCGTCTCGGATTTCCTTTATTTCTGGCATTTTGGTGCGGATTTTTCTCCCAAAAAATGCTTCTGCAGGACTTTTTCCAGTGGTTGCATGAGGCGTTGCTCGATAGACAGCCACATAAGATAGCAATGCTTCTCGCCAATTTTGTCCTTCAGCGTGTGCAATCCTCAATCGTTTTTCAATGGACTGATTTTGTCTCTCTACTTCTCCGTTGGCTTGCGGCCATTTCAGAGTTACTTTATGATGGTGGATACCTGTGGTCCTCATGTATTCCGCAAATGTCTCTGAAATGAATTGTGGACCATTGTCAGAGTATAATGTAACAGGTAATCCATATCTTGCGAATATCTCTGCTAATGCTTGTATTGTTTTTTCAGTGGTTGTGGACTTCAACACCACGTACTCATAGTATCTGCTGTAGTAATCTATCACTACCATAATTGATTCATCCGTCGGTAAAGGTCCAAGAAAATCAACAGCTACGTCGGTCCATGGTCCTGTCGGAAGTTGCGTACTCCGGATCGGTTCTGGTGGATTACTCCTACTTGTGATTTGACATTCGTGACAAGTTTTAACAAATTTCTCTGCATCTTTATCACAACCTGGCCACCATCCCTTGGTCCTGAGGTTTTGCTTGGTACCAACAATACCTAGGTGTCCTTCATGCGCTAAGGATACGATCTTCGGTCTCAATCTTTGCGGTATCACCAATCTGCAACCTCTTAATACACACTGTCCGATGCAACAAAGTTCGTCTCTAATGGGAATGTAAGCCTTGTGAGTACACTTGACCCATTGTCCACTCTGTATGCATTCTCTTACTTCCATGAGTTCTGGATCACGTTCGGATTCTCTCTCGACTTCCTTCGTAGTCACAGCTTTCGGTGTCGCCTGAATAGCTACGAAGCGTACAAAGCTCTCTGTTTCTGTTCCCAATTCTGACTTGGATTGTGGACCACCATCCTTCACCAATCTGGACAGGGGATCAGCAATGTTTCCTTTCCCTGCAATGTGGATTACTTTATATTTGTAGGGTTGTAGTCTGAGTACCCATCTCTCTATTCTGGCACATGGTTTGGATCTAGGAGCATAGATCACCTCTAATGGCTTATGATCTGTGATGAGTTCAAATTCAATGCCGTATAAATATGCATGGAACCTCTCACAGGCCCATACAAGTCCGAGTGCTTCTTTCTCTGTCTGAGAGTATCTTCTTTCCACATCTGATAACGATCTGCTGGCATAGGCAATGATTCTTGGTCCTCCATCATGCATCTGGACCAACACGGCTCCTAGACCAACCGGGCTGGCATCCACTATGACTTTGGTTGATGCCGCCGGATCGTAATATCCAAGAGTTTTTGCATCTGTCAGGCTTTGCTTCAGCGCTGTGAACGCTTTCTTCTGCTCAGATCCAAAATGAAATGGTACACCTTTCCTGGTTAGTTTCCTTAGTGGTTCTGCCACTGTAGCGAAATTAGGAATGAACTTTGCACAAAAATTGACCAATCCCAGGAAACTCCTCACCTCTGTTGCGTTCTGAGGTGCACGTGCCTCTGCAATAGCTTTCACCTTGGCCTCTGCAGGGTTTAGTCCTTCCCGTGTAAGTCTGTGTCCCATGAAGTCCATTTCTGACACACCGAACTGGCACTTGTTTCCATTCACGGTAAGGCCTGCCTCCTGTAGTCTAGATAGTACACGCCTCAACCGTTTGTCATGCTCTTCCTTCGTTAGTGCATGGACTATGATGTCGTCAGAAATGTTGGCAACTCCAGGAATGCCTTGAATCACTCGATGGATTTCATACTGGTAGATCTCCGAAGCTGCATTAATTCCAAATGATACTCTCTTGTAACAATACAATCCACAGTGAGTCACAAATGTAGTTACATCTCGGGAACCTGGATCCAGCTCTAATTGATGATAGCCCCATTTCAGATCAATTTTTGAGAATACCTTGCTGGTAGTTAGTTCTTGAAGTATTTCCTCCACTGTTGGTATAGGGTGTCGTTCTCTAATTATAGCTTCATTGGCCATTCTCATGTCAACACATCGTCTTATGTCACCCTTTGGTTTGGGCACAATCGCCACGGGACTGACCTATTGTGTCGAATTTTCCACCGGTTCAATAATGTCTTGTTCGATCAATTCTTTAATTTTGGCTTCGACTTTCCCACGAAGTCCAAACAGAGTTCGGGGCATTGGTTGTTCCTTGGGTTTGACCATTTCATCTACCGCTAGCTTCAATTGTCGACCTTTCAGCTTTCCTACTCCTTGGAAGACTGCGGGGAATTCTTGCTTCATATCCTCGTATGACTGAATTGAATTGACACAAGCTCCAATATGAAGTATTGCCAGGTCTTGCGCTGTGCTTCTACTCAGCAATGGTTCTCCCCTCTCTTCTATGACCATAAACTCTGCTTTGGTGTACTTATCTCCAACTTCAACAGTTGCAGTAAAACATCCAATGGTCTGCAATGGCTTTGTTGCTGTGTATGGATACAGTTTCTTGGAACACTTCTTTGACGTACAGATGATCTTTTTCCTTTTCAACTTCTCCCATAAATGTCGATCAATCACATTACTGTCACTGCCTGAGTCTACAATGACCTGCACTGTCACTCCACCAATGATCACTGGGACCTTCTCATGATGTACTTCATTCAACGTAAATTGGTAACAACTCTGTCCCTCCTGGGTATCATCATCGTCACTGTCTATCTGGCGAATGGTATCTTTCTTTCCAGGATACTTTCCTTTCCCCCAGGCTTTGCCTTTGGAAGTTGTACTCTTCCTCTTCTGGTCTGCATTGGACTTGCTTTTGCACTTCTTTGCAAAGTGGTCCTTGCCTCCACACTTTCTGCAAACTTTGCCTTTGGCCGGGCAATATGGATCTTTTCCAAAGTGACCTCAGTTTCCACATCGATAACACTCCACGTCCTGTGTCGACTTATATCTTGGCTGATTATGGCGATGTGAGAGCCTCTTAATTTGCTGGCTTGAGTTGTCTTTCAGGGTCATGGTATGAAGTTGCCCTTCAACAGCCTCTAATGCACCAGCAATGGTTAAAGCATCGGTGAGTTCCAACTCACTCCCTCTTTCCAGTAGACATCTTCTGAGTTTATCTGATCTGCAGTGCTGTACGACTTGATCCAATAATTGGTTGTCCAAATCAGCTGGCATGTAATTGCATCCAACAGCTAGCTGCCGTAGTCTTGTCACGTACTGAGCAATTGTCTGGCCATCTTCTTGTCTCGTTCTCCGAAACAAATGGCGTTGAAATGTAGCATTCGATGTCACTACATAGTGTGCATTTAATGCATCTACCGCTTTCCGGTACTCATCCATTCTTCCAGTATTCAAAAGTGTCTTAAATGTTTCCCGAACTGCAGGTCCCGCAGTGAAAAGAAGTAACGCCCTTCTCTGCGCTTTTTGTTCAACTGTACCAGTATCTAGAAATAGGCCACGACTGTCGGCGTAGGATTCAAATTATTCCAGCCATGCCTTCCACTTCACACTTACAGTGCTTGCATCACCCGTTGGGTCAAAATGAGCAATGCCACTGTGTGTAAGAAAGTCACCGTCTGCCCCAGCCATGAGGAAATATTTCAGCCCCAAAAGTACTGAGTCAAAGAGAAAATTCTTATCACCTTGAAGTTGTCTGTAATCCTCTGTAATCTTGTTTAGTCTTTAATTTTCTTCAAGCTTCTTTCATCCTCGTCGCCAATGTCACATTTGTGGCCCGAAATGTGAAGTTAATAAAACATTAAACACAAGTTTTATCAGGTAAACTTCTCAATGGCTTTATTTTCCCGTTTCCTTTGTTCTCCTGCTTGTGTTCTTATCTCCCTCTCATACCACGTGACTTCCGGTACATCTCATACATATTCATTATCATGACAAGACTCACCCCCAAAATTGGAACAATTGGTTTTCATGGCAAAATTATCTTTTATTGGTTGATCTTTTTCACATAGCACTACTGTCTCTACTAAGCTCTCTATTCATTAGTGTATTTAGCCCATTTCTTTTGAACCATTCCATGATAATGAATTCCTTTCAAGAGATATTCATGGTTAATCACCTCAGAAATAAATGAAAGATGTTACCATAGAGATATGTCTCTTTCTTCACCTTACCCATCATCTCATGATAGGAAGAAAATTAATTGTTTCTTTTTGGTTCAACTATCCTCAAACTAGAAAGTGATGAGGGAGTTGAATTTATAAATGGGCAAATCTTCTGGAGAGCTGATAGGATTGTTGAATAGAGATTCTTAACACCTCCTGCATCAAGAGTAAGCTGTGGAAATTCACCTTTGTGCAAAACAAGTGGTTATTTTTGTTTTGACAATATATCCGATTTCTGGTTCATTACATACCCTCACTGTCTTTACTGATACACAGCAAAAAGTGAAAAACCCTTCTATCCTTTCTGGTGAACTCAAATGATGCCTTGCTAGCATTTCAGATCATGCATAGAGTGTTTTCTGTTGAGTGCAATGTTTATTCCTCAATCCACATCATGACAAAAAAAAAGTCATAGCTCATGGATCTGGAACCTTCCTCTGCCCAAATTGACTGCTACAATTCCAGCATAGCAAAGGTGATTATATGTTGATACAAGTACTTCACTTTTACGTGATATTTGGGATATCTTAATATTATTTAACATCCAAAGAATTTTAAGACACATCATTTATAATTCAATAGTGATCGAACAGCTTAGTAACTTCCTTTCTATTAAACTAGACATTATGGATTCTAGGCAATAAATGTAGAATTACAAAAGAAAGGAGCTTATGGCTAAATATGCAGGGGTGCAAGATCTATTGTACAATCAATACAATATTTATGGTTAGATGTTTGTTTTCTTTATACCTGTCTCTTTTACTGAAATTTGGGTATTAATAAAACACTTCATTGATTCTCAAGCTGAAAAGAGTATGTTTATAGTTTAGATGAATCCCTTTGCCTCCTATGGATATGACACAGCTAAAATAAATGCAAAAACACAGGAGGTCTCAGTACAATCAAATATTTTCATTTTGCATATATGCTTCAAGTAATATTGCTCAAATAGTGCAACTAAAGATTATATCTGCTAAAAACAGAAAAGAAACATACCATTGGAAATTGCATGTTTGTAACAATAAAGATATTCAAATGCAAAAAGCAAAAGAAACTGAAATGAAACAGGTCAGCCAATTATTTGTCACTATTATTCTCACGACTTATAATTGGAATATGAAATGCAAACAGATTAAGAGTTCATATTTGAAATGTAGGATTTTAACAGCCGAACTGAACACTAATTGCATGATTCTGAATTTGACAATGATTGGTCGTTAGTGCTCCAGTTTAATTTGTTGGTTCCATCAGCTAATATTTACTCACAAGATCGTCAAGAAAATCCCATTTCTGCAAAAGTTTAGACACATTGGAGACTGAAGATGCTGGAATCTGAAGTTAAACACAATCTGCTGGAGGAACTCAGTAGATCAAGTAGCATCAGTTGGAGTAAAAGACTGGTCAGCATTTCGAGCCCCAATACTTTGTCAAATTATGACTCATCTTTCTCCATCCTTTAGTTTCTCTCTCTCTCTCTCTCTCTCTCTCTCTCTCTCTCTCTCTCTCTCTCTCTGGCATCTGCCAATCTTCTGTCTCTGTCTATCAAGTTTCACCTCCACCTGGTTTACTAGTCCCAGATTTGGCCCTGTCTCACCATTCTAACCCTGGCCTCGGAATGGAGCACTCGGTAGTTCATTAGAGGCATCGAATCCTGATTGAGTCAGTGTCCTCTCTGCCATCAGGGTATGCCACGTAGTCATATGATAGGTTGGCGTGCAGCAGGTACATCTTCTTGATCAGGGGGTCTGGTTTACTCCTCTTCCTGTGCTTTTTCAGCAGGACTGGCCCCAGTGCTATTAGCCAAGCCAGGGGAATAGTTCCAGACATGGATTTCCTCTGGAACATAAACATAAGCTCATAAGGAGTTGCATTGATCGCTGTGCAGAGGAACAACCTCATGGAGTGGAGCGCCGTGGGTAGGACTTCTTGCCAGCATGAGACTGGAAGGCCTTTGGACTGGAAAGCCAATTTCATGGTTTTCCATACAGTTGTGTTCTCTTTTTCAACTTGTCTGTTCCCCCAGGGGTTGTAGATAGTTGTCCTGCTTGAGGCAATGCCTCTTATGAACAGGTACTGGCATAACACTTCACTCATGAATGATGAGCCCCAGTCACTATGGATCTAGCTGGGAATCCCTAACAGTGAAAAAATAGAGTGCAAGGCCCTGATGATGGTCATGTCTGGGCAGGGGATGACGAATGGAAAATGTAAATACTTGTCAATAACTTTGAAAAAGTAATTGTTTCCATTGGTGGAAGGGAGGGAACCCTTGAAATTGACACTGAGTGGTTCAATGAGGTGGGATGCCTTTATCAAGTGCACTTTGTTAGGGCAGTAGAAGTGCGACTTGCACTCCATGCAGACCTGGTAGGATCTGGTCACTTCCTTGATGTCCTCAACGGAGTAGGGCAGGTTGTGTGCCCTGACAAAATGAGCCATGCGAGTGATGACTGGGTGGCAAAGCTCATCGTGCATTGACCCCGATTGCCCAGTGTGTGCATAGGCACAGCTTCCTCTTGACAGGGCATCTGGAAGTTCATTGAGAGTACTTGGCCTGTATGCTATGTCATAATTATAGGTGGAGAGTTCAATCCTCCACCTAGCGATCTTATCATTATTTATTTTGCCCCTTTTTGTATTATTAAACATGAATGCAATCAATCACTAGTCGATGAGCAATGTAAATATTTTGCCAGCCAAGTAATGCCTCAATCCCTGATGGCCTCTACAATGGGCTTGAGTAACTTTCTCTGCTGATGGGTTCTGAAGCTCGTGGCCTTGCAGGGTGTGGGAGAGACTGACCCTCCCATCTGATTAAGGGTTGCGGCCAGAGCTATGTCAGAGGCATGCTTTCCACCTGGAAGGGTGCATTCTCATCCACTGCATGCATGGTGGCCTTTGCGATGTAGCTCCAAACGTAGTCAAAAGCTCCCTGGGCTTTAGCCAATAATGGGAAGGAGGTAGATTTTCAGAGGGAGGCAGACTTTATCTATATAATGAGGGACCCACCTCCTTAAGGCCTTCATGGACCTCGGGATTGGGAGGTCTAACAGGAAGTGGATTCAATCGGGGTCAGGGCCAATGATGCCATTCTCCACCACATAGCCCAGGATCGCCTCGTGTTTAATCCAGAACACACCCTTACTGGAGTTGTATGTGAAGTTCAGGGCTTTGGCCATGGAGAGAAACCTTGAGAGGTTGGTGTCATGGTCATCCAGAGATTGTCCACAAACAGTGACATTGTTGAGATAAGGGAAGGTGGCCTTCAACCCATATTCATTGACAATTTTGTCCATCTATCTCTGGAAGACCGAGACCCTATTAGTGATGCACACAAGGACTCTCCAGAACCGATGAAACCATCCATCTGCCTCAAATGCTGTGCAGGAGTGGTCCTCAGATCGGTAACTGATGGTATGCAGCTTTCAGGTCGATGGTTGAATAGACCCAATACTGTGCAATTTCATTTACCATTTCCAAAATTTGAGTGTGATGTAATGATAGTGATCATGGTTGCAAAGCAACTAGCAATGCTTTACTGTTTGATTAGACTTGGCTACCATTAGGGGCTGTCACAGAACAACACACAGTATGCTGGATCTGTAATGGAGACTTGCAGCCTCATGGAATGCCTCATGGTGCTATTTACAACAGCTTTAAAGTAAAGAAGCTTTTCCTTCATCCATGTGTAGTTTAAGAACTCACACATATGAATACAAGATGAAATATGTGAAACGATTAATTATTTGGCTATAGTCAATCACCGGCCTGGACTTTTCTTCCCCTTTTACGACTACCACCTGGGCTCTCCATGGGCTGTTGCTGGGCTCAATGATGTTTTCTTTCAGCAGCTGCTGCATCTCGGTTCTAATAAATTCCCAATTCCCCACACTGTATTGCCTGCTCTTTGTAGCTGTTGGTTTGCAATCGGGAGTCAGTTTTGGAAACAATGGGGGGGTTGGAATCAATATTTAGGGTGGAGAGAATGCACGTGGTGTCTGGCTTTTGGGATCCCCCATTCCACAACGTGATTGGAGTTAGTGGGCCTGAGTACTCCATGGTCACACTTTTAAGGTAACACAGGAAATACGGGCCCAGCAACATAGAAGCACACAAATCCTTCAGTACATACAATCAGAACGTATAAAATTCCCCCCCTTTTACAGTCAGATGTACTATAAAATACACCTGGATCATCGCATAGTATGAGTGCAAAGCTAGGAAAATACGATATTCCATCAGGAACACTTTTAAGTTGTTCCACAGACCTGTTGCAGAATTTATAAAGCTAGTGGAGCCAGACCCTTCTGAGCAATCAGTCAAGTGTCTGTTTACCCTCACCTCCATCATTGAGTTATTCAATTATTGAGGTATCGCCTGATCCAGGACAACAGATGCCAGTTCTCCGGAAACCCCGTTGCTCCCCATGCTGAGATTAACTCTCTCCTCTTGGCCATGGGCAGACAAGGTGGCTTCGACTATGAGGCACAGCAAGATAGCCACCCTCCATCTTGATCTGAAGGAGAAGTAGGTGGTGTTGACCTCGAGGAGCAGCAAGATGGTTGCCATTCCTTCCCTTGATGCTTTACTTCCAGTGGCGGGTCTCGCCATGAAGTGCCGCAAGATGCTGGCAGCGAGCAGAATGGAGAGGCTGAGGCTGACACTTCGGGACTCAGGTACGAGTCAAACAAAGCTCTCGGGGTTGCACACACAGTTGCCCGCTTTGGGTTCCCTTTAGACTAGCAGACCTTCACCCACTGCCCTTACTTACCGCATCCTGAGCACAAGGAGTTCTTCGCAGGCATCGGGCATAGGCATGTTGTGCCTATCCACAGAAGTAGCATCACCTGTTGTGTGTAGCCGCCGCAGTCGGCGCTAGGGCAGTGGGGGTTACCTGTGCCCCAAAGACTTTGTTCTCTGAAAAGGTGCCACTTTTGCTAGTGAAGTCGTCAGCTCCCAGTTGGGCCTGTTTGAGTGATTTCACCAACTCCAGGGTGCTGGACGAGTCTTTCTTCCCCAACTCTAGCAGTCGCTGCCTCATGTACTTCGACCTCACTCCTGCCATGAGGGTGTCTCAAATTTGTTCCTCCTCTCTCACCTACGCCATAAGCCATAACCGCTTCATAGTGGCATTTTCTGATCAGGGCCCACAGTTCAAGAACACAGTCATCCAGAAACTCACCCAGACACTGCTGACATTGAGAAAGTCGATGTCTCACCAGCACATCATTCTGAGGCCTCATGTTGTGGGCTTTCAAGCCTTCTATGGCAGACTGATGACAGTGAACCCTTTGGGGCTGACTCGAGAGAGAAGTGCAGATCTCCAGGCACTATCAGAGTTGAAGATGTCTTGTGTGGCCGTCATGTAGGACTGAAAGCACTCCAGCCAGTAGGCGAATTCTACGGGGGCCTCTAGAGACAGAGGGTTGACCTGGAACATGCCTGGCATCTGTGGTACGCTGTTAGCCAGAATCAAGCACACACAAGGTAAAGACTGTACAACAGGCTTTAATCCACAAAGACTTCCACAGAGCCAGGCTGGCTGTAGCTGCAGTAACTCTGAGTGAGTATTGGGAGGCTGGCGCAGGCTTAGATCCCGGAGGATGATTGACACCCGACTGGGTGGGGCTTGATCCCTTCAGGCCAACTGATTGACAACCGCCCAGGTGTTGTCCTGTCCCCTTATACTCCTGCAGGTACAGAGTTTGCCCTTTCTTTAAAATTGTCCCGGGGGTGGGGGGGGGGGGGGGGCAGTAACAAGGAATCGTACCCACTAAACACATACACATACAATATTTACAGGTTGAGACGGACTGGCAGCCTCCGGGGTCTCTGTGACCATAGTAGGACTGGCTCCTGGTCACTGGTCGGAAGGGAAGTGGGGGGGATGGCAGCAGGGTTCTGTGTTACTAATGTTGTGCTGTGCAGAGGGGTGGCCGGGAGAGCCGGGGTCAATGTATGAGGGTCATTTTGGATGGGTGGGGGGAGCAGGTTCACCTCCCAGGGCTGAAGCGAGGCCCTGGTGGTCAAGGAGGTCCTGCGTGCCCCATAGCTGTCTGGGGATGGGGATGTATGCCCAGTCAGCATCGTCCTGGGCTGGATGATGGCATGGTGTGGAGGGTGCTCCTGCTGGTGCCAGGTCCCTGGTTGAGACAGTGTCCTCCGTGCCACTGCCAAACCAAACGTAGGTGCTCGACCAGTGCTTCGGCCTTATGTGTCCATACGTGCTTATGCAGGAGCACCAGTCCCGGGGATGTGAGCCATGCTGGGAGGGACATTCCAGTCGCCGACTTCCTGGTGAATGAGAACAAACATTCTTGAGGGGTCTCGTTGGTAGATGTGCACAGCAGCGACAGAATGGCATGGAGCGCCTCGGACAGGGAGTCCTGCCAGTACTCAACGGCCCACCCTTTTGACCTGAGTGCCAGGAGGACTGCCTTCCAGACCACCCCATTTTTGCATTCCACTTGCCCATTGCCTCTCGAGTTATAGCTCACAATGCCCCTTGCCGTCAGGTACTGAGGCAGCTTGTCACTCATGAAACTAGACCCCTGGTCGCTGAAAGCGGGGTAGCCAAACATGGTGAAGATTTGCCCCAGGGCCCTGATGACGGTGGCCATGAGGTGTCTGGGCAAGGGATAGCGATAGGAAAGCATGAGTACTTATCCACTAC
The DNA here is from genome assembly GCF_036971445.1 of Narcine bancroftii. Classification (NCBI taxonomy): domain Eukaryota; kingdom Metazoa; phylum Chordata; class Chondrichthyes; order Torpediniformes; family Narcinidae; genus Narcine; species Narcine bancroftii. Next base: position 151,957,220 of record NC_091471.1, read on the forward strand.
CATGAAGAAGTAGATGTTTCTGTTCATGGAAGGTATTGGCCCTTTGAAGTCCCTGCCGAGATGCTCGAAAGGCCAAGTACCCTTTATAACATGGGCCTGGGATGAGCGGAAGAAACGAGGTTTACACTCCGCGCAGACCTGACAGGCCTCGGTCATGTCCCTGATGTCCCCGATGGTGTACAGCAGATTCCGGAACTTAGTGAAGTGGTACAACCTGGTGACACCCGGATGGCAGAGAGACTCATGCAATGCCTGCAGCCTGTCTTCATGCATAGATGCACAGATGCGAGAGAGGGCATCGGGGGAGTTAAACTTCCCGGGGCGGTACTGGATGTCATAGCTGTAGGTTGCCAGCTCAACTCTCCAGCGCAGGATCTTGTCGTTCTTGATCTTGCTCTTGTGGGTAGTGTTAAACATACACGCCACGGTCCGCTGGTCCGTGAGGAGGGTGAATCTCCTGCTGGCCAGATAGTGGCACCAGTGGTGGACTGCTTCCACAATTGCCTGAGCCTCCTTTTTAATGGTGGAATGCCCTAGCTCAGAGCCGTGGAGGTTCCTGGAGAAGAAAGCAACAGGGCACCCCCCCTTGGTTGAGGGTAGCGGTGAGGGCTAGCTCGGAGGCATCGCTCTCCACCTGGAAGGGGGAGTCCTCATCCACGGGCTGCATTGTGGGGTCAGCGATGTTTTGCCTAATGTGGATGAAGGCTACCTGCACCTCGGGTGGGAGGGGAAAAGATGTAGCTTGGGCCAGTGGGAGGAACTTGTCCGAGAAGCGAGGAACCCACTGCGAGTAATAAGAGAAAAGGCCAAGGCACCTGCAGAGGGCTTTTAGTGTGGAGGGGGAGAGGTAACTCCATTAATGGGCGCATCCTTTCCGGATCTGGGCCGACGACTCCATGGGCCACGATATACCCCAGGATGGCGAGGCGGGTGGTGCTAAACACACATTTCTCCTTGTTGTAATTGAGGTTCAGCTCCCCGGCCATCTGGAGGAATTTCTCCAGGTTAGCATCATGGTCCTGCTAGTCACGGCCGCAGATAGTGACGTTATCCAGATATGGGAACGTCGCCTTCAGCTTGTGTCAGTCTACCATCTCCTGCTGGAAAATGGAGACCCCGTTCGTGACCCCAAAGGGAACTCGGCGGAACTGGTACAGGTGCCCGTCCACCTCAAAGGCGGTATATGGCTTGTCCTTCAGGTGGATGGGGGTTTGGTGATACGCCGACTTCAGTTCAATCGTGGAGAAAACCCGGTAGCGGGCTATCTCGTTGATCATGTCAGCGATCCTCGGCAGGAGTAGGCATCCAGCTGGGTGTACTGGTTAATGGTCTGGCTGTTATCCACGACCATCCTTGGCTTACTTCCCCCTTTGACCACCAAGATTTGGGTTCTCCAAGGGCTGTTACTGGGCTCTATGATACCTTCCGCCAGGAGTCACCACACCTCCGTCTTGATGAAGTCTCTGTCTGCGGTGCAATAGCACCTACTTCTGGTGGCGATCGGCTTGCAGCCTAGTGCAAGATGTAGGAAGACCACCAGTGGAGTGATGCGCAGTGTGGAGAGGCCGCAGGTTAGCCGGGGCTGGTAGTTGGCATGCTGTGTAACGTGAGTGGAGGTTCAGACCCCCCATAGGCAAGGGTGACACTCTGCAGGAGGCATCTGGAAATCTAGGCCCAGGAGGACTGGGGAGCAGAGTTTGGGCATGATCAGGAGCCTGAACTCTGTGTAAGTCTCCCGTCCCACTGTTATATTGGCCGAGCAATGCTCAAGGGTACCAACAGTCTTATCCTTGGTGGCGAGGGCAATCAAGCAGGTGGTGGGGTGGACTTTTAATCTCAGAGAGTGGCCACGCTTAGGCGAATGAAGCTCTCGGTGCTGCCACTGTCGAGCAGGCACTTTGTTACCTACCCGTTGACTTGTATGTCCATCATAGAGCGCCCGAGGTCATTGTGGATGTCCCTGGTTAGCGTGGTGGTGGCCCGGGCCGTCTCGGAGTTTGAGTGCCGATGGCACCCGGAGGCATGGGGAGCATTGGTAGGGCAGCCTGGTCACTGCCCGTGTTGACCACGTCATTCTTAACATCATCGGGAGCCCTCCGTGTTGGCTGCTGCCTGGGCCAAGATAGCGGCAGCACATGGGGTCCCGCTGCGTGGCTGGCCTCCTTCCCCAGCCATGTTCTTTGCGCCACGGTAGTGACATTATCACAGCCGGTGGCAGTGATGTCATTACGTCAGCCAGAAGTGACGTCATACCATGAGCCGGAAGTGACGTTGCTGTAGTTCTCAGCGAGCGGCGCTGGCGAGGGCGGGGGCTGGTGCAAGTGCTCGTGGTACATGCTGCGACAGTCGCTGGTGGGGCCGGATGTTGCACCATCGAAGTCAGGGAAAGCGTAAGTCATACCGGGGACAATGGCGCTGCCTGGCACACCACCTGGAGGGGTCCGCGAGGGAGGGGCAGTCATAGAGTGCCGCTGACCTGCCGGCTAGTTGTGAGAGCCACACTTTAGCGAAGTGGCCTTTCTTGCTGCATTGGGAACAATACTGGTTCCTAGCTGGACAGTTTTGGCGCGATCATCGTTCTGACCCACATCAGGATCCACAGTACTTACAAGGGTGCCAGGTGCCTGCCGCAGCGACGTTTTCCTCCCCAGCTCGGTCTGGAGCTGCAGGTGCAGTGTTTGAGGGCCATGAGGGAGCCTGGGGGAACCTGGAATCGAAAGCTTTGATGTGCAGGGCTGCTGCTTCCAGGGTTCGGATCACTTCCACTGTCTTGGTTAGGGCGTAGATATTGGCTTCCAGCAGCTTCTGCCGGATGGCCCTCCAGCATATCCCTCAGACGAAGGCATCCCAGATCAGCCTCTCAACCTCCTCTGCACCTACCCCGGATTCAGCCAGACACGGTGGGGCCAACTCTTGCAGGTGTCCCAGGTAAGACTCAGCCGTCTCCCCGGGTTGCTGAGCAAAGTTGTTGAGGAGGTACCTTGCACAGACTGCATTCATGGGTGGGTTCTACAAGTTCTCGAGTACAAGTTGCGCTCCTATACATGGAGCAGCCTTTGGTTGCCTGGAAGGCGTGGGGACCCAGCTTTGACCGGAGTAGGACCAACCTCTTCCGATCTGAGTCCAGGATGTAAAATAGAAACATAGAAACATAGAAGATAGGAGCAGGAGTAGGTCATTCGACCCTTCGAGCCTGCACCGCCATTCAACGAGATCATGGCTGATCTTAAAGTTCAGTACCCCGTCCCCACCTTCTCTCCGTAACCTTTAATACCTTTATACTGAAGAAATATATCTAATTCCCTCTTAAATATATTTAATGAACCTGCCTCTACTGCCCTCTGTGGCAATGAATTCCACAGATTCACCACCCTCTGGGTAAAGAAATTCCTCCTCATCTCGGTCCTAAATGGTTTGCCTATTATCCTCAAACCATGGCCCCGGGTTCTGGATTTTCCCATCATTGGAAACATCCCATCTGCATCCATTCTGTCCAGTCCTGCCAGAATTTTATATGTCTCTATGAGATCCCCTCTCAATCTTCTAAACTCCAGCGAGTACAATCCCAATTTGCGCAATCTTTCCTCATAAATCATTCTTGCCATTCCAGGTATCAGCCTGGTGAATTGCCTCTGCACTCCTTCCATTGCAAGAACATCCTTCCTTAGATAAGGTGACCAAAACTGCACACAATACTCCAGGTGTGGTCTCACCAAGGCCTTGTACAGCTGCAGTAAGGTATCCTTGTTCCTATACTCAAACCCTCTTGATATTAAGGCCAACATACCATTTGCCTTTTTAACTGCCTGCTGTACCTGCAAGCTCGCCTTCAGAGACTAATGTACAAGTACCCCTAGGTCTCTCTGCACTTTCCCATCTCTTATGTAATGTGACTGATTGCACTCAGAGACAAGTAAGGAGTAGAACCACACTTTTCATTGCTAACAATCAATGGCCAGTAGACACAATAGTCCTCAGGTGAATCTGAGCTGAGGCAGGAAAACCAGGGTTTATATTGGGGTAGGTGAGGGTGGAGCCAAGGGAGGAGCCAGCCATCTGAACCACACACAGACAGTTAATTCCAGTTCACTGCAAGTTGCAAAGATTTAAATGATGTTTCTAATTGAAAATTCAGTCAGGGATTTTCATTCTCAGCCCTCCTTCTGCTTCTGAGGGGTTAACACAGATACATCCATTTTTTATGCTTTAGTTGCGTGTGAAGATGTTCTGTGAACTTTAGATTGGATGAGCAATGGCTTGCAGGTCAATCAACAGCTCTACGTGATTTACCTACCATGTGCCTGAAATTTGCCTGAGGATTGTTGCACAACTAATGATGTCTGGTCATATAGGACAAGTTTTGTCAGCTCTGGCTTTTATATCAATTTACATCCCCGACCCCCCACCAGAAAAAAAACGGGATCACATCATGCAGAGTGTGGGAATGTGATAATAGGGAGTGCGCCATATCATCAACATGTTGTCTGAAGAGGGTACGCAAAATCATTAATGACCCATACCACTCTGTACATAGCATCTCCCAGCTATTCCCATCGGGGAAGAGATACAGAAATATCAGAGCCAGACCCACCAAGCTAACAAACAGTTTCTTTCCACGGGCAGTGAGGCCACTGAATGACTGATGAACTGCTCATACAAATCCCTCTGAGACTCAACAATTATTTAACATTATTTATTTATTTTTATATATGTACTGCATATACTGTAAATTATTGTAAATATGTGTGCTCTGTCTATATATGTGTTTGCATGGTTTTTACACTGAGGACCAAAGAACACCATTTTGTCCAGTTGTACTTTACAATTGTATGATAATAATAAACTTGAACTTGAAATATGTCACACAAGTAGCTGCTTGACTCAATGACCTACGTAATTCACTGGAGCATCCTTCACCAATTGCACCATTCATTTTATCATCATTCTGGACCTGAATGTAGTACAATTGGGCAACAGGAACCATGACTGTTGGTCAGCAAATTACCAGAGACTTGATTAGACCAGTTGCAACACCATTTTAAACGGGTATCCTGACTCATGTCCTGACACTGGAAGTCTTTCCACCATCTGAAAGGCTCAAATTGGGGTAGGATGAAATATTATTGATCCGCCATGACGTATAGAACTCCGATAATGCTCAAGAGGTGCAATGATGAGCAAAACAAAGTTGCCTGAAAAAAAAACACACAGATGCTGGAGAAACTCAGCAGGTCAAACAGGGCCTTTATGCAGCAAAGGGAAAGATACATCACCACCGTTTCGGGCTAGAGCCCTTCAGCAAGGTGTCATCAAAGCTACCTATTCAATTGACAGCCAACCAACAGTTTAAAATGTATACCTGAATGAAGCTGCCAAATGCATTGCAATTATCGGCCTGGGTTATTACAATGACTTCCAAACTTGCAACCTGTTACCACTAAGAAGAACACAGCCGGCAGGTTTCATGGTGTACCTGCAAATTCCCTTCCAACTAGATACCATCCTAACTCAGAAACAGCTGTTCCTTCATCATCACTGGGTCTAAATCCCAGAATTCCCTCCCCAAAAGTACTGTGTGAATCAGTAGGAATCCACCAATTAAGGAAGGTACTCATTGCAGTTAGAATGGACAATACATGCTGCTTTTGTTAGTGAGGTCCCAGCCAGAGAACCTTTAATAAAAGGACTCAGTTCAGAGTTGGTTGGAACCTATTGTAGAACAGTAGTTGATCAGGCTAGTCTGTCATGAAGGGAATATGCACCAACAATTGAAGTAAACCACTATCCTTCACTTGCATGGCTGCTTCTCCTGCTGCAGTGCCGTGACTGAGAGTTTTTTTTGGAGTGGCACGGCACCTGTAAACTCTATTCTGCTCCAAAAAGAAATAACTGAGGGCGCATTTTATTGTCTGCTAGACACCATTGTGCTATCTATCATGTATTTTCTAGTCATTTAGTCTTTTTTGAGATTATCAGGCTGCACACTAGCATTAAATGCAGCAAATATTTAGACCAACGAATGAAGTTAAATTCAATTTCTGAGCACAAGGATCTCCAATGGCTGCAGCTGGGCACAACAATCTCAAATGCACAGGTGGATGCCACTTACATAAAGTTCCATTGGGCATGTTCATCCTATTAATGATCCACAGAGTGACAGCCTTCACTGTAATCATGAAGGTGGATTCTCTGCTGGATAGGATCCAAATAGAATCAGAATCAGAATCAATTGTCACGAACATGTCATAAAATTTGTGCTTTGCAGCAGCTTCTCAAGGGCAAATATTGCTATAAATTACATTGTTGAAAACAAATAGGAATAAAGAAAAAAAGAGGGGTAATGTCTGCTTGGCCCTGGAAAATTAGATGACACTTTCCATGTTCTTGTGTTTCCCAGTTTCAAAACACATCATCTTCACAAAACATAAGCAACTATATTCCAAATGACTATCTTATTTCCAATAAATCAAACTTTGTATTTGCAGCTGTAAATAGCTTTAATTTGTTGATAAAATGAATAAACATTTTGCATAACTTCACATTGAGATTTTCATAACGATGAGTAACAATGCATTTGGCGATATTTAAAGACATGACAATATAAAATGATAATAAGAAGATTAAAACGAAATAGGATGAATTCAAAGAAACGTATCTTGAGAGCTTACATCTCTCATGATTCTCTGAAGAATGAGAGCAAGCTCCCTGTATGCCCGGATATTATGACATACAGCATCATAGTAACTATGGTAACACTACAAACAATTCTTACTTAAAGGGATAGTCATAAAATTAAGTACAAATCAAAAACATAAGGTTTTAATCTTTACAGCCCCTTTCAAGTGTTATCCTTACTTGGATATCTCTTGACCCTATGCCCCACATGCCTCTGCTTATTTGTACTGCTACACAATCATGCTCCCTTTGTTTGTCAGACATCTTTCCCCTCACCCGCTGATCTGCCATTCAAGCTAACCTGATTCCTCCCTTAATTTAACTGCCATAATTCAATTATTAGGCGCTGACCCACAGAATTCCATCCAAAGCCCTCAACGGCCAGAAGCCACCCCTTCAGTTCCACCATCCCCACAATCCCAATCTCAACCCAATCTTATTGATTACCACCTTCCATGCCGTCCCCAGATCCCCAGACTCTGCTCCCTGCCAACCCTTTCCCCAGCTCCGATTGCAGATCATATCCCTCATACTCAGCACAGATAAAGCAAAGACTTTGCCACATGCTTCTTTTTTGGCTCAATTTGCAACCATCAACTTAGAACTCAATCAGTGGCAGCGCAGAGGCAGTGCATTTGGTGAGCCAACAGCTGCACCATGTTTGCTTCAATTTTCCCATCCACCCACTCGTGCATAAGCTAATTAGAACACCATACTAAATTTATCTTGAAGCCAATATGATATATTAAGCTTTCAAATATATATTTTCATTTTTTAATATAAATAAGCAAAAAAAATTGTTGGTGATTCTGACAATTGCTAATATTTGGGATTTTCACATTATATTGTTATACAGACAAAATGAAATATTATTTAGTCTAACTTGCTGTAATTCACTTAATAGTAATTTTCAAAATGTCTACTTTATTGAAATGTATTAGCTCCTTCCCCAATTGAAAAACTTAATATCTCTGGAAAAATATAATAAGCTTATTTGTCATCACTCCTTGCTCTTTCCTATTCTGATTTAAAAAAAAGTGATGATTGGTTTACATATTCCAATAAAATAATAAACGGTCACAAATCCTCAGGAATATCATTGTGTGCAAACCTGTCAAGAAAGCAGGTCCAGTAATAGCCCAGGTATCTGTAATTCAAGAAAATGGCAGCTACACAAGTATAAAAATGTATCTCTGAAGAGACACATAAACCTTTGGAGAAGATGGGAGCAAATATCCAGTCCTGCTTTTCTCATAGCATCTGTTTGAATAATGTTGTGTGAAACAGCAATGGCATCACCCAGGATGAAGAGCTGGTTGATGCCACTCGCCGTTGGGTTGACTCTCTTAAAGTCTCTCCTGATCCTTGCTTAGTAAACTTGGGGGAGGGGGGATAAATTATCTATAATTTTTTTGTTTGTCTTTCAGGCAGCTTCTTGGAGGGGAAAACCTGCAGATGCAGTGATGGTTAAATGTTTTCCATGAAGGTGACTAAAAATAAAGTAAAATAATTTAAGGCTCATATATTCATGCATGAAGTTTGTTCAATGTCAGTGCAGTATTTTTGTCTTTTAAACAGTTTATTCTTATTGCAGATGTGTTATTTAGGCATTGTAAAAGTAAGTCTCAAGCAATCAGAAAATACACTTATCCGGCAAATACCAATTGCCATAGGTGGTGGACACTGGGGGTTTTACTTTTTTTTGTGTAAAAGTTCTGGATAAAATAAGCAGGTCTTGCAACGTTCACATGAGGCAAAGATATATAACCAACATTTTGGGCCTGAGGCCTTCGTCAAGGCCTATTATGTATTAACTACAATCACAGTGTCTGCAGACTTTCTTGTTTCACCACATTTTTCTGCATGATATTTTAATTACACAAGCAAGCAATACCAAAGCACAAAATCAGAGAATTTGAGAGTCCACGATCAATACAATGCTCTGCTAAATAATGAGTGTTGACACTCCATATATAGTATCTTAATCAAATGTCATTGTAACATCGAGAGAATGATGAAGTGTGGATACAATGTAAAACCAAGGCGTTGTCTTCAGAGACATTCCAGGTTGACAGCACGACACTAATTCAAAGCCCATCATTCACCACTCAACAATTATAATTGAAGGAGATTATTCAGTCATTATTATTTAAATTTAGACATAGAGCATGGTAACAGGCCCTTTCGGCCCACGAGCTCCTGCTGCCCAAATACACCCAACTGACCTACATCCGTAGTATGATTTTAAATGGTAGGAGGAAATTGGAGCACCTGAGACACGGAGAGAATGTACAAACTCCTTACAGACAACGCGGGATTCAAATCCCAGACCTGATCGTTGATGCTGTAACAGCGTTGCACTAACTCCTGCCCTAACCATGCCAACTTGAAATGAAATCATGTGTTTCATTTGGAAACATAGAAACATAGAAACATAGAAGATAGGAGCAGGAGTAGGTCATTCGACCCTTCGAGCCTGCTCTGCCATTCAATTAGATCATGGCTGATCTTAAAGTTCAGTACCCCGTCCCAGCCTTCTCTCCGTAACCTTTAATACTCTTATACTGAAGAAATATATCTAATTCCCTCTTAAATATATTTAATGAACCTGCCTCTACTGCCCTCTGTGGCAATGAATTCCACAGATTCACCACCCTCTGGGTAAAGAAATTCCTCCTAATCTCAGTCCTAAATGGTTTGTCTATTACCCTCAAACCATGGCCCCGGGTTCTGGATTTTCCCATCATTGGAAACATCCCATCTGCATCCATTCTGTCCAGTCCTGCCAGAATTTTATATGTCTCTATGAGATCCCCTCTCAATCTTCTAAACTCCAACGAGTACAATCCCAATTTGCGCAATCTTTCCTTATAAGTCATTCCTGCCATTCCAGGTATCAGCCTGGTGAATCGCCTCTGCACTCCCTCCATTGCAAGAACATCCTTCCTTAGATAAGATGACCAAAACTACACACAATACTCCAGGTAGGGTCTCACCAAGGCCCTGTACAGCTGCAGTAAGGTATCCTTGTTCCTATACTTAAACCCTCTTGATATGAAGGCCAACATACCATTTGCCTTTTTAACCACCTGCTGTACCTGCATGCTCGCCTTCAGAGACTGGTGTACAAGTACCCCTAGGTCTCTCTGCACTTCCCCATCTCTTAATCTATTGCTATTCAAATAGTAATCTGCCCTCCGGTTTGTATTACCAAAGTGGATAACCTCACATTTATCCACATTGTAGTGCATTTGCCATGTATCTGCCCAGTCCCTCAATTTATCCAAATCACACTGGAGCTTCCTGACCCCCTCTTCCGTGCACACAACCCCTCCTAGCTTAGTGTCATCTGCAAATTTGGAGATATTACATCCAATCCCCTCATCCAGATCATTAATATAAATTGTGAACAGCTGGGGTCCCCGTACAGATCCCTGTGGTACCCCACTGGTCACCGCCTGCCAATCAGAAAACGAGCCATTTATCCCAACTCTCTGTCTTCTACCTGCCAGCCAGTTCTCAATCCATATCAATACTTTGCCCCCAATCCCATGAGCCTTGATTTTGTAAAGTAGCAACACATGCAGAAGCAGAATAAACCATACTGTGCCCAAATCATGACTAAGTCCTCAGGCAAATGGCTGTCAATGTTATACAGACAGATTTTGTGGTATTCTAGAGCGTCACAGTGGGATGTTACTTTATTGCAAGATATTGAAACACAGGTTTGTCAGACTCATATCTTGAATAGAAGAATCTTTAATAACTTCACACATGACCTCCCTCCATCACAGGTGGGAAAGCGAGAAAGTTCACTATGTATTCCATAGTGCAAGATGTTCAATTCTACTCGCAGGTAACTCAGTGCAAATACATGCATGTTGTAAGACCCAGACAACATTTAGGGATAAGAAATGGAATGAAACATGTACCCCTCAGAAACAACAGAGAATGACCATCTTCATGAACAGTTAGTCTCACCACAGCTCAGTGACATTGCTATTGCCTGGTCCCTTTCCATCAATACACAGCGATGATCATTGGCCAACAACCTAGTTGGACTAACCATTTCAAGATTGGATTGGGGATTGTTATGCTAAGCAAGAAAAAATTAACTCCTGGAGGAACTCAGCAGTTCAAGCAGCATTTGTGGAGGAAAAGGATAACTAGTTGCTTTGGCTCAGTGCTGACATCAAAACTGAGAATATGGAGGGAATATACCAAGTATGACAGGGAGGAGTGAGACTAAAGATTGATAGGTGATTCTTTTTTTTTTAAATAATGATTTAACATGGAAGAGGGTCCTTTAGCCCATGAAACCCAATTAATCTCCAAACCTTGTGCACCATTTGAGGGTGGAAAGAAACCAGAATACCTGGAGGAAACCCACGCAGGTCCTGCAGAGAACGTACAAACTCCTTACAGATAGCACTGGAATCGATCCCTGTTTATTGGTGCTGTAATAGCTTTGCGCTAATCGTCGAGCTAACCATGCTGTGATAGGTGAAACTATGAGGATGATAGGCAGATGGATCCAGGTGGTAGAGGCAGAGGCAGAAGCTTTGAGACAGACGAAGATGGGAGGAGGCAGAAATTGAAATTGGAAGGAGATGTGGAACCAGATAAAGCAAGGATAATGCACAGATGGAACCAGAAGGGCAATGAGAATGGTGGACTTTTGGGAGTGAATTCAATAGAGGCACATTCTGTATCTTGATATGCTCTAACAGTGGGCATAATGGGGAGGTTTGGTTTGCAGTGGGAAAGTGGATGTTACCTGTGGTAAGAATTGAATTAAATGAGGCATTCTAGAATGAAGATTCATGACAGGATATTGATGAGCTCCTCTAACAAACCTAGTTCATATAACAACTTCATAAAATGACCATCCTGAGGCATCTCCCAAGCTTTGGCCCAATAACAAATGGCTGAACATTCACCAGCTATGGCACCAGCAGCCATGTAATGCTTGGAATCACTGAGAAGGTTGTGCCGCCAAGAAATCTTGCAATCAATAATGAACTGAGGAGCAAACATTTTCTATGGCACACTAATTTACTCCAAAAACTAAACCTGTTAGAAAGCCCACAATACATGAATTCTAATTTGGCATGTATTAAGCAATTCGACAATTTTTCCAGTGCATGTCATTCCCCCAAATCCAGCCTCCACCTTAAATAAGTACAATTGTGATCATTGGGCAAAAGCTCAAGCTTTTTGATTGATGGTACATTTGAAGCCAGTTTCACCCTGTCAGCTAATTCAGAAGGCAAAATAAATTGAAACATTGAGCATCCCAATCCCGTTTCTGCTACAATGTGCAAGAAAAGTAAACAAATGCCCATTCTCAGATCAGGTAAAATGATAAATCATCTCTATGCTCAAGTGACAAATAGAAGCCACTTCCACTCCTGACTGAGAGAGGAAAAGCTCTTAAAAGTACTTGCCAAGGTAAACAAAATAAAGCTAATAACTCAATAAAAGCTGACAATTCAGAAAGTCTTTCAGTGACATGCGAAGTCAGTAAGTCATTGGGCATAGGCTTACTCCAGAGAAGGCAGTTAGAAGCAATTTATTTTATGCAAAGTGTGGTTATCATTTAAAACACTGCTTTAAGCATGATGGAAGCAGTCAGTCAACTCTTTCAAAAGGATACAGGGGTTTGTGAGGAGAATTTATTTTGTGGAAAATAAAGCAGAGTGTAGTGCACTACCAATAAGCACAAAGACTAGGCTGAGGGAACAATAGGCTTTAATATACAGAAGAACCTCGCTGGCCTGGATTCAGGTATAGGAATTCAGGGACGGGAGTGATGGCTTGACCTTAATGGGCCAAGACCATAGGGTATGAGTCATCAGTGGGCAGGCCAGCTCCCTATATACAGCAGTCAACAATAACTATATACAATAGAGGAAACATATCATCACCCAGAGTCAATCAAGACTTTCAAAAGAGTAATGGATAAGCATAAAACTTCTCATCAGGCTCCAGGTAAGGCTGCAGCTAATTTATCTCTTTTCAGAGGCATTTTTTATTATAAAGTAGAGGTACTTAATATGTATATTAAAAACATTAATTAGTTTAAAACATTACTTAATTAGCACTTTTTTAACTAATTTGCCAAGGGCACGTTCCCCACGTTCTCCCTGTGTCTGCGTGGGTTTTCCCTGGGGGCTCCAGTTTTCTCCCACCATTTAAAACTTACCGAGGGTGTAGATTAATTGGGCGGCATGGACTCATGGCTCAAAATGGCCTGTTTCCATGCAATATGTCTAAACTTAAATTTAAAATTTAAATTAAAAAGAATTAAAATTTAAGAATGTTGTACATTCTTAGAAACCTCTAACTTAAAAAGCCATGGATGATCCATCATTAAGCACATTAAAATTCATTGATATTTGTGATGCATGGGTAAAGAAGTTCTTTCTTTTGTTTGGCTTGGCTTCGCGGACGAAGATTTATGGAGGGGGTAAATGTCCACGTCAGCTGCAGGCTCGTTTGTGGCTGACAAGTCCGATGCGGGACAGGCAGACACGGTTGCAGCGGTTGCAGGGGAAAATTTGTTGGTTGAGGTTGAGTGTTGTGTTTTTCCTCCTTTGTCTTTTGTCAGTGAGGTGGGCTCTGCAGTCTTCTTCAAAGGAGGTTGCTGCCCGCCAAACTGTAACGCGCCAAGATGTATGGTTTGAGGCGATATCAGCCCACTGGCGGTGGTCAATGTTGCAGGCACCAAGAGATTTCTTTAGGCAGTCCTTGTACCTCTTCTTTGGTGCACCTCTGTCACGGTGGCCAGTGGAGAGCTCGCCATATAACACGATCTTGGGAAGGCGATGGTCCTCCATTCTGGAGATGTGACCCACCCAGCGCAGCTGGATCTTCAGCAGCGTGGACTCGATGCTGTCGGCCTCTGCCATCTCGAGTACTTCGATGTTAGGGATGAAGTCGCTCCAATGAATGTTGAGGATGGAGCGGAGACAACGCTGGTGGAAGCGTTCTAGGAGCCGTAGGTGATGCTGGTAGAGGACCCATGATTCGGAGCCGAACAGGAGTGTGGGTATAACAACGGCTCTGTATACGCTTATCTTTGTGAGGTTTTTCAGTTGGTTGTTTTTCCAGACTCTTTTGTGTAGTCTTCCAAAGGCGCTATTTGCCTTGGGGAGTCTGTTGTCTATCTCGTTGTCGATCCTTGCATCTGATGAGATGGTGCAGCCGAGATAGGTATTCTGGTTGACCGTTTTGAGTTTTGTGTGCCCGATGGAGATGTGGGGGGCTGGTAGTCACGGTGGGGAGCTAGCTGATGGAGGACCTCAGTTTTCTTCAGGCTGACTTCCAGGCCAAACATTTTGGCAGTTTCCGCAAAACAGGACGTCAAGCGCTGAAGAGCTGGCTCTGAATGGGCAACTAAAACGGCATCGTCTGCAAAGAGTAGTTCACGGACAAGTTGCTCTTGTTTCTTGGTGTGAGCTTGTAGGCGCCTCAGATTGAAGAGACTGCCATCCGTGTGGTACCGGATGTAAACAGCGTCTTCATTGTTGGGGTCTTTCATGGCTTGGTTCAGCATCATGCTGAAGAAGATTGAAAAGAGGGTTGGTGCGAGAATGCAGCCTTGCTTCACGCCATTGTTAATGGAGAAGAGTTCAGAGAGCTCATTGCTGTATCTGACCCGACCTTGTTGGTTTTTATGCAGTTGGATAACCATGTTGAGGAACCTTGGGGGGCATCCGATGCGCTCCAAAGCCCTTTCCTGCTCACGGTGTCGAAGGCTTTGGTGAGGTCAACAAAGGTGATGTAGAGTCCTTTGTTTTGTTCTCTGCACTTTTCTTGGAGCTGTCTGAGGGCAAAGACCATGTCAGTAGTTCCTCTGTTTGCGCGAAAGCCGCACTGTGATTCTGGGAGAATATTCTCGGCGACACTAAGTATTATTCTATTTAGGTTAATCCTAGCGAAGATTTTGCCTGCAATGGAGAGCAACGTGATTCCCCTATAGTTTGAGCAGTCTGATTTTTTGCCTTTGTTTTTGTACAGGGTGATGATGATGGCATCACGAAGGTCCTGAGGCAGTTTTCCTTGGTCCCAACAAAGCTTGAAAAACTCATGCAGTTTGACATGCAGAGTTTTGCCGCCAGCCTTCCAGACATCTGGGGGGATTCCATCCATTCCTGCTGCTTTGCCACTTTTCAGTTGTTCAATTGCCTTATATGTCTCATCCCGGGTGAGGACCTCATCCAGCTCTAGCCTTAGGGGCTGTTGAGGGAGCTGGAGCAGGGCGGAATCTTGGACTGAGCGGTTGGCACTGAAAAGAGATTGGAAGTGTTCTGACCATCGGTTGAGGATGGAGATCTTGTCGCTGAGGAGGACTTTGCTGTCTGAGCTGTGCAGCGGGCTTTGGACTTGGGGTGAGGGACCGTACACAGCCGTTAGAGCCTCGTAAAAACCCCTGAAGTCGCCAATGTCCGCGCTGAGCTGGGTTCGCTTGGCGAGGCTAGTCCACCACTCATTTTGGATCTCCCGGAGTTTGCGCTGAAGATGGCTGCATGCGCAACGGAAGGCTTGTTTCTTCTCTGGCCAGGACGGCTTTGTAAGGTGAGCCTGGTGGGCAGCTCGCTTCTTTTCCAGCAGCTCCTGGATTTCCTGGCTGTTATCGTCGAACCAGTCCTTGTTTTTCCTGGAGGAGAAGCCCAGTACCTCTTCAGTGGATTGCAGTATGGTAGTCTTCAGCTGATCCCAGAGGGTTTCAGGGGACGAGTCCGTGAGGCGGACTGCATCCTCGAGCTTTGCTTTGAGGTTTGCCTGGAAGTTTCCTCTCACTTCGTCTGACTGCAGGTGTCCAACATTGAACCTCTTTCTGGGGGCTTTACTGTTCCTGGGCTTTGGCTTGAAGTGAAGGTTGAGCTTGCAGCGAACCAGCCGGTAGTCAGTGTGGCATTCCGCGCTGGGTATGACCCTCGTTTGTCTCTTTCTCGCACCAGGACGTAGTCCAGGAGGTGCCAGTGTTTGGATCGGGGATGCATCCAGGTAGTCTTCAGGCTGTCCCTCTGCTGAAAAAGGGTGTTTGTAATGACAAGCCGCTGTTCTGCGCAGAGCTCCCCTCCTAGTTCGGTCCATACTGCCCAGACTGGGGCCGAGGCCGCCGCTGCTTTCCCTGTGCCCGGACTGGGGCTACCTCCTCCAACTTTCTGCCCGGACCGGGGCCTCCGCCTGCCTCACTCGACCGAGGCCGGGGCCACCGCCTCCCCTTTGCTCTTGGCCGGATCGGGGCCGCCGCCGCCTACCCTCTGCCCGGACTGGGGCCGAGGCCGCCGCTGCTTTCCCTGTGCCCGGACTGGGGCCGCCGCCTCCAACTTTCTGCCCAGACCGGGGCCTCTGCCTGCCTCACTCGGCCGAGGCCGGGGCCGCCGCCTCCCCTTTGCTCTTGCCCGGATCGGGGCCGCCGCTGCCTACCCTCTGCCCGGACTGGGGCCGAGGCCACCGCTGCTTTCCCTGTGCCCGGACTGGGGCCGCCACCTTCAACTATCTGCCCGGACCGGGGTCTCTGCCTGCCTCATTCGGCCGAGGCCGGGGCCGCCGCCTCCCCTTTGCTCTTGCCCGGATCGGGGCCTCCGCCGCCGCCTACCCTCTGCCCGGACCGGGGCCAAGGCCGCCGTTGCTTTCCCTGTGCCCGGACTGGGGCCGCTGCCTCCAACTTTCTGCCCGGACCGGGGCCTCCGCCTGCCTCACTCAGCCAAGGCCGGGGCCGCCGCCTCCCCTTTGCTCTAAAGAAGTTATGGTAATATGGTAATATGAAACAGATGTTAAAGAATCAAACATCACATACAGGGTTGATAGGTCAATCGGGTGAAACTCAGTGTTACAGGTTTAGATCGCCATAACGGCTATAGGCATCTATGGTGCTGTATTGATAACATTTAACATTTATAAAATTTTAAAATCATCTTTCTGAGTGTTGGAGAGAATTTTATTTCTAATTTGAAATGTTCTTGAGGATTAAAACAATTCTGCACAACAAATTTGATTCTGCTTATAGGAGGACACATTCCTCAATTCAAAGTTTTCTTGCAGGACCTCTTTCAATGAAGGCTCAAGGCTTCCTCCCCACACAGTAAACATTATAAACATTAGGCGCAATCAGCTATCCATTAGAGAAAACATGGTGGAAAATGTGTTCAATGCATTTTTATTTTATGTTTTAGGTGGCTGGACCTGCATTGGGTTGGCGATGAATGAAGTGTGTGAAAATATGGCATCGTATTCTTAACCAAATCATTATCCTGCTCCATATTTAAATATATTCACATCCATTGGTAAACAGGCAGAGTGTTTCTGTGCATTTGTACTTTACCAAACCAGAGGAAAATCATTGCACAATCATGCCACAGGATCAGTGATCTTCATTGATCACCACTGCTCATTTCTACTTTGTTATGCACACGTTAGATTATGGAGAAGTCAATATCAGCTGCTGATATTGTGACCACATCGCCACAATATTACCAGCTCTGTGGGTTCAATCCAATAGTGCCGTCTATCCTGTAAAAATTGTCCCTACTCCTTTTATTACAACTAACAGAAAAAACAGACTCATATGACATTCTTTAGATGTGTTTTAATCCCATTAATAAAATGCACCACACCTGATGATGCCTGCACAGTTCAGCCTGTGGGTAATGTTAAATGATTATCCTACAACCACACTATATTGCACTCAATACATTAAATCCATTATTTACCTTTTTTCTGAATATGTGAACCAAATAAAATGACTGTAATGGACCTATATATTGATTTCCTTAGAGGAAGTTTACTGAGAGAAAATTACTTTATACAAATCTGAGAAAATATAATACAGTATTCATGGCAGCTTAGAAATTAAATCCTTGGTGCACGTGGAAATAAACTTGAATTTGAACTAAAGATTCAGCAGGATATAGATCAACTGCAAAGCTGGGTAGAGTGGAGTCTGATGGAATTAAAAAGTGTGTGGCAAAGCACTTTGGGAAGTCAGATTCTAGGATATACAGGGAAATGGCAGGGACCTTAGAGGAGTTGATGTACAATGAGACTTTATGGTGCAAATTCATAGATCCCTGTACACGGTGGTGCAGGTTAATGGGGTGGTAAAGAAAGCATTTGGTATGTTTGCTTTCATAGGGTGAGGCACTGAATATAAAAATTGGGACATCATGTTGCAATTGTAAAAAAGGTTGATTATACACCAATTAGAGTGTTGTGTACATTTCTGGTTGCCATACCACAGGAAGAATATGGTAGTAATATAGAGAGAAAACAAAAGATTAACAAAGATATTGGAGACCCCTGTTGAAGTTTGAATTTTTATGATGAGAAAAACATTACAGATTTGTTCATATTAAAACATCAGTCACTAGCCCTGAGCTGAGGAGAGACAGAGCTACATGTTTACTAGGCAGAGGCACATCTCAGACAAATAATTAAAACTAATAATTTCATCTTCCAAAACCATCTTTGGCCGTTTCCTGGGTGAGCAACAAGCAGCCAAGCTTATGAAATGCATAATGCTTTTTAACACAGTAGCACTAACTGACTGCCAATTGAGTAAATGGTCTGTCAACAGGCAACTCCATTCATAAAAAGCTTCCCAAGCAAACACAGCTGTCCAGGTTTCACAACCTGTCAGACACAATTGGATTTGTCAAAGACTGTAGAATGCAGCCAGTGACTCTAATGGCACAAGCCCAGCATCGACTTAGCCTTGTTTCTGTCCAGAAATTTCACTTTAATTACTTAATATTAATGTAAAACTAACAATTTGCATATGTTAATTAAGGACCAGATATCAGGCAGACAGAGAACGATGTCAATGTATGTTGGAAACAACTCTTCCAGACTACTGTAAATTTTGTATGCAAGAAAGATATCTTTTAATTATATCTTGTACATGTGAATAAATGATTGACGTCAAGCTATTTCCTTGTCTTTAGAAGGGAATGATACCATATGTAAAATCTAAACTTGTAACAATAAGTTCAAAGAGATGCCTATCAAATTTTTTATGCAAGAATATACCTTAAATATTGTACTGTTTTCATTTGAACCTTTGACTGAGATTCAGGTATTAACCAGGGTAGCACTGGATACCTGACATTAATACTACTCATTCACACTAATGTAATTGTGATTGTAATAAAGGAATTTGTATTGCACTGTGGTTCTTGTGCTTGTCTTTCTATCTTGACAGCGGGGGCGAACTATCACATTGGCGGATTCGGCAAGACTCTCTGGGACGATCTCTTCAAGTGCACCTTTGGGACTCTTGAGCCTGAATTCCATCACCAACTCCTGGGAACATTAAGTAACATTAAGATAAAGTAAGAGGAAGAGCAATTAAAAGGATAAGGATTAAGTGAATAAAGATAAGAGGTGTACTTATTGTACTATGGTTTGTACTCCATTAAATTTAAAGGTACTGTTGAGGTAATGGTTAGATTTGGAAACAACTATGTCATCAGTCTGGGAAATTTAACTCATATTTTGGAAATGATTGCTTGTCAGTCCACAAAATTAACACACAATTTGGAAACCATATATATAAAACCATCATTATATATATATATAAAACAATTACAGTACAGAAGCAGGCCATGTTGTCCCCTCATGTCTGTAGCAAACTAATTGAACTCCTCTAGCCTCACCTACCTGCACTTTGCCCATAACCCACCAATCCCCTCCCATCCATATACCTATACAACTTTTGCTTAAATGACAAAATTGACTTTGCTGCAACCACCTCTTCTGGAAGGTCATTCCACTCAGCCACCCCTTTCTGAGTGAAGAAGTTCCCTCTCATGTTACTTCTAAACTTTTGCTCCCTACCTCTTAACATATGCCTCTTGTTTGAACCTCAAGGGAAAGAGCCTATGCACATCTACTCTATCAATTCCCCTCATAATTTTAAATACCTCCATCAAATCCACCCTCAACTTTCTACGCTCCAGTGAATAAAGACCTAATCTACTCAGTCTTTCTTTGTAATCTAGATTCTGAAATCCACGCAAAATTTTAGCAAATCTTTTCTGCACCCTTTCTACCTTATTGATATCCTTCCTATAATTTGGTGACCAGAACTGCACACAGTATTCCAAATTTGGCCTCTTCCCAATTCATGTATCCTATAGCTGCAGGCTCGTTTGTGGCTGACAAGTCCGATGCGGAACAGGCAGACACGGTTGCAGTGGTTGCAAGAGAAAATTGGTTGGTTGGGGTTGGGTGTTGGGTTTTTCCTCCTTTGTCTTTTGTCAGTGAGGTGGGCTCTGCGGTCTTCTTCAAAGGAGGTTGCTGCCCGCCGAACTGTGAGGCACCAAGATGCACGGTTTGAGGCGATACCAGCCCACTGGCGGTGGTCAATGTGGCAGGCACCAAGAGATTTCTTTAGGCAGTCCTTGTACCTCTTCTTTGGTGCACCTCTGTCTCGGTGGCCAGTGGAGAGCTCGCCATATAACACGATCTTGAGAAGGCGATGGTCCTCCATTATGGAGATGTGACCTACCCAGCGCAGTTTGATCTTCAGCAGCGTGGATTCGATGCTGTCAGCCTCTGCCATCTCGAGTACTTCGATGTTGGAGATGAAGTCGCTCCAATGAATGTTGAGGATGGAGTGGAGACAACGCTGGTGGAAGTGTTCTAGGAGCCGTAGGTGATGCCGGTAGAGGACCCATGATTCGGAGCCGAACAGAGTGTGGGTATGACAACGGCTCTGTATACACTAATCTTTGTGAGGTTTTCAGTTGGTTGTTTTTCCAGACTCTTTTGTGTAGTCTTCCAAAGGCGCTATTTGCCTTGGCGAGTCTGTTGTCTATCTCGTTGTCGATCCTTGCATCCGATGAAATGGTGCAGCCGAGATAGGTAAACTGGTTGACCATTTTGAGTTTTGTGTGCCCGATGAAGATGTGGGGGGGATCCACGCTGCTGAAGATCAAACTGCGCTGGGTAGGTCACATCTCCAGAATGGAGGGCCATCGCCTTCCCAAGATCTTGTTATATGGGGAGCTCTCCACTGGCCACCGAGACAGAGGTGCACCAAAGAAGAGGTACAAGGACTGCCTAAAGAAATCTCTTGGTGCCTGTCACATTGACCACTGCCAGTGGGCTGATATCGCCTCAAACCGTGCATCTTGGTGCCTCATAGTTTGGCGGGCAGCAACCTCCTTTGAAGAAGACCGCAGAGCCCACCTCACTGACAAAAGACAAAGGAGGAAAAACCCAACACCCAACCCCAACCAACCAATTTTCCCTTGCAACCGCTGCAACTGTGTCTGCCTATCCTGCATCGGACTTGTCAGCCACAAACGAGCCTGCAGCTGATGTGGACATTACCCCTCCATAAATCTTCGTCCGTGAAGCCAAGCCAAAGAAAGAAAAAGAAAAAAGATTTTAAAACTCCAGCATTCCAAAAGCTTACTTTGCCAATCCATCCACATGAGATTCCACCTTCAAAGAATGATGAACCATTATTTCTCGATCTTTCTGTTCCTCTGCATTCCTCAATGCCCTCCCCTTCACCACATATGTCCTGTTTAGATTATTCTTCCCAAAATGATGTACTTTACACTTATCTGTATTAAATTCCATCTGCCATTTTTAAGCCCACTCTTCTAAACAGTCCAAACCTTCTGCAATCTCTGAAAACCTTCTTCACTATACACAACTCCACATATTTACTAATCCAGTTTACCACTCCATCATCCAAATCATTAATGTAAATGACAAATAACCATGAACCCAACACTCATCCCTGAGGCACACCGCTTTGTTGCCAGCCTCCATCCTGACAGATGGTTATCCACCATGAATCTCTGGTATCTACCTTCTAGCCACTGTTGAACTCATTTGACTATGTCAAAATTAATACCTAGCGCCTGAACCTTCCTCACCAAGCTTCCACGTGGAACCTTATCGAAGGCCTTACTGAAATCCATATAGACAACATCTACTGCTCTACCCTCATCAAGATTCCTAGTCACCTCTTCAAAAAATTCAACAAGATTTCTCACACATGATCTTTCATGCACAAGCCCATGTTGAGTATTCTTGATCAGACCCTGTCTCTCTAGATACATGTGTGTGTATATATATATATATATATATATATATATATAATCTCTAAGAATACTTTCCATTACCTTAGCAACCACCAATGTTAAAAAAATACAGGCCATAATTGTCAGGCTTACTCCTCAAACCATTTTTAAACAAACGAACCACGTGCAATATGCCAATCCTCTGGCACTATGCTCCTCTCTAATGACTTTTGAAAAGTCACTGTCAGAACCTCTGCTATTACTTCCCTGATTTCCCTCAAGGTCCTGGGGAAAATCCTATTGGGATTCAAAGACATCCACCTTTATATGCTTCAAAAGTTCGAATACCCCTCTTTCCTAATCCCTACATTTTTCATAATTACCCCTTTTTCTTCCCTTATCCTGCACAATTCAATATCCTTCTCCTAGTGAATACTGAAGAAAATAACTTGTTCAATATCTCCCCCAGCTCATTTGGCTCTGTGCACAGTTGTCCGCTCTGTATGTCAGTCTGGGAAATTTAGCTGAAATTTGCAACTAGTCTGAGAAATTTCCTACTCTAACTCAAAGGCTGTTGACTAAAGTATACCCAATTTGGAAATTGCTGCCTATTAGTCCATGAAATTTAACACACATTTTGGAAATGACTGCTTGTTAGTCTGAAAAATTTGAGTCACATTTTGGAAAAGACTTCCTGCTAGACTGGGAAATGTTGTTCTTATTAGGAAAAATACCATCTAAGAAAGATTTAGGCCATCAAGCTGAGGAAATGGGTCAAACTATAGACAACAGCAATAGGGGAACCCCAGTGCAGCAGATGTGTTTTCTGCATTCAAACCATGGTAAACAATATCGTCTCCTGTCAGCACTTTTGACTAAAACACTGGGAGATAAGGCATGGTCAGCAAAAGGACATGGAACATAACCACTTTAGCCGAGAGAGTGATTAATCTGTGAACGAGCATAAGCTAAGAAATGGAAAAAGAGGATAAGGGAATGGATGGAGGAAGCCCACGAGATGTGGGCTGATGAGAAAAATAAGAGATGGAGAGAGAATGCAAGCTGCAGGGGGAAAAGCAATAAGCACTCAGAACGGGGAACAGAAAACCTGGCAGGTTTTACAGTCAGAATGAGAATGGCACGTCAAACAGCAGGAGAGGAAAGAAAGGGAGAAATGACAAAAACGTCCGATCATTAATAAATTAAAGGACCATAAGAATAATACACCTAAGGACCACTTGTCAGGCATAAACCATCCAATTTATGAGACTTGCCCTCCACCCAACAGCTCCCCCCCCCCACACTCTCAGACACAGAAGGAGATCAAAAAGAATTAGAGAGAGAGAAGGAATGGTATGGGGTGACAGCCAGAGCAATGAGAATAGATTTGTCTCAACCCAAGGGCAGGATGCGACAATCAACATGACACTATGGAATTATTCACTCCCTGGAAGCCCTCAAGAAATGATGCTTAAATCCCAAAATACTCCTAATTTATGCAAAATATATAGCTCAACTGCCTTTCCCCAGGTAACAGTGGTAGAAAAGAGGACCCACTATGCCTACCAACCAAATGAATGACAGTTCTAATAGCCCACCCCCTATTCCACCTGTGGGGAAGAGGACACTGATATAGGGATTGTCCCACTAATAATGATGCCCAGCGAGACAGGCAATTGCCCTTTACCTCTCAATACCCCTTCTGAACAAAGGAAACAACTATATATGCCTGGCATATCGACACTGACCATAGCAAACCTAAAAATGATCGGCAGTTCCTGCTCTAAATATCACCCATGTGCAATATTTTTTTTTAAAAGATTCTGACTGAAAACGTTACTTCAGGAGTTACAGAAACTAACCATTTGAATGAGCTGTTTATCAACCTACAAGGTGCTAAGGGGAGGTTTCTATGTGTCGAACCAGAAGCTCTGTGGAAGGCATTTCTCAATTGTAATCATCATTTAAATAAAAATGAAATGGGATATTTAAAGACCGCAAATGGTTAAAATTTAAGTAAGGAACAGTCCAGCACCAAGTACAGAATATGAAACTGAATTATCATTTCGGATTAAAAAGCCTGGTATTTATTATTAAAATAATAGCAAGCGTGAGAAAAAACTAGCTCATAATTTATAGCATGGGTAAAAAAAATACAGACACAAATGATTTATAAAAAGAAATGAACTCGAGCAGATCACAAGAGGGGGAAAATCTACAATGTTCTGTTCACTTCACTTATACTCTCTTGCACAGACCCCCACCTTGGAGAGAAAGAGGGAGAGAGACTTTGCTATCCCGTTGGAACTGATTTAACCCTTTGTTGTTCTGCTAATCTGTGTCTGCATATTAAGTGCTATTGAGCCCACATTAAATTTTCTACTTGACACTATTCCAAGATAAAACATATTACTGATAAAAGTAGGTTAGTATTAGTATTTAGCAGTTTTGAAAATACATGCAAAAAAATTAGGCATTAAAAATGAAGTCATTTATTAGCGCCCATTTTTCATATTTCACTTTATCATGTTAGAAGGGAAGCAGCGTTATCTGATCAATTTTTTTCCATTAAAATAAAAGTCATTTATTTCTTTAAGAAGATTAACTACTTTAGAACTCTTTTTTCAAATAACATCATTTACCAGTCTGAAAACGTACAGTTTAAAGTAAGAAATTCAATAGAACCATTTTCTGGATAAAGAGTTTTAAAATATGAAGTTCAGGTGAGAGTAGTATGTGCCTGGAACAGTCTGCTTGGAGAAATAGGAACATTTAACAGGCTTCTAGATAGCCAAAAGCATATGAAGAGGATGGAGAGATGTCTATCATGTTTAAGCAATAGAGTTCTAGTTTGATTTGCAGATCAGGACTGGCACAGATGAATGTTTTTATAAGGGGAAGTGAGCTAAATAATGAGAAAGAGAACTGTAGAAGATGTGTAATGTGAGGACAAGCTGTGATGTTTCTTCTATTACAATAAAGAAACTTGAGATCTTTTTAAACAACTAGATTTATTAACCAAGCAAACACCACTAAAAAAAAAAGCCATACACATACCAGACATACCTCATGGGAAGGAATGCATCTTGAATCTACTAAAGATGCAATAATCCTCGCAAGATGCCACATTCCCCAGATGTTACACACTTCATCTCTGACTCCTCCTGGTAGTAGCACTGTATCACTCACTGTATCCCCTTTCCTTGAGCTGTTTAATCAAACATGACACAATATTAGACTATTCTTTCAATTTAAAGTTCAATACAAATGTAACATGAACATCAGCAGCACAAACCTTTAAGTGTGCAGTTCTTTTTCTTTTATAGATTCAATGTGTCAGGTGCTTTAACAACTTGTGTTGATCTTCGTAACACAGTTGTTTGTGCCAACTCTGCTGGTCCACTACTGTCTAACACACGTGGTGTTTCCTCTGTTTCTGTGCAGGCTGAATCCTCTGCGTTTATCTGTTCCTGCAGTATCTCTGGCGTTTTCAGCAGGCTCCTTAGATTCCTCCTCAGTATTTGACCCTCCTCTGGTCTGACGCTGTAGGATCTGGGATTTACTTCTCCAAAAACAGTAGCCTTTTTGTCCCAAATGTTAGAATCTCTGAATCTCACTGTGTCATGTTGTGCCAATGGCCCTAAGGTTCTCGCTGACATACCATAGTTTGCCTTTTGTCTCCCTTGCAGACACTTTTGTTTCTGTTCAACATCTTGGTTCTGGTTTGGGTCTGCAGAGTAGAGTAGTGTAGTGCGTAATCTACGTCCCATCAGAATCTCAGTGGGTAACATGCCACATTAAATTGACGAAGCTCTGTAACTCAATAGAGTCCGATACGGATCTGAGCCACTGTCTAGTGCTTTCTTTAGTAACTGTTTAACTATGTGAACTCCTTTCTCTGCTTTACCATTTGACTGTGGATGCAGAGAACTTGAAGTCACATGTCAAAAATCATAATCTTTTACAAAGTTCTGAAATTCTCTATAACTGAGCATGGTCTATTGTCACTGTAGACAATTTGAGGAATTCCATGTCTTGCAAAGAATGATTTCATATATTTGATCACACAAGCAGCAGACATATTAGGAAGCTGCACAACCTTTGGATAGTTTAATAGATAATTAGTAACCAGCAAATAATTATTTCCATCCATGTGGAACAGATCAGTCCCAACTTTCTGCCATGGTTCTGCTGGTAAGTCAATTATTATCATGGGTTCTTTTGTCTGCTTTGTGTGATGCTTCAAACAGGTCTCACAGCTTGAAACCATCCTGTCAATGTCAGCATTGGCCAATAAACAGCAGTTCTGGCCCTCCTCTTGCATTTTCTATCCAAGGTTCCCCTCGTGCACCCTTTTCAGCATCTCTTGTCTCAGTGACTGAGAAATGATAATTCTGCTCTGTCTGAGAAGAAGCCCATTGATAACACTCTGGTCATGACTGATGTTGTAGTATGGCTGACATTCACCTCTAGATCATTCTTCATTCATATTCTTGATGACCTACTGTAGAACTGTGTCCTTTTCTGTTTCAGTTGTGATCTTCTTGTATTTCATGATATGGGAAGAAATTCAGTGATCAGATTCATGTGGAGATTCACATCTGTCTCTGTGGAACTCTCATTGTGTGTTTCACTCTGTGTCATTGCCCTGGATAATGCATCAGCTAACACAATAAGTTTTCCTGATGTGTACACCAATTCAAAGCCATAATGTTGTAGCTTCATCATCAGTCTTTGTATTCTTGGTGACATTTCACTGCGATTATTCTTGATTATTGCTATTAATGGCTTGTGCTCTGTCTCTGCCACAAATATTGGTAGACCATACACATAACTGTGGAATTTCTCAAGACCATAGACCAGACCTAGTTACTCTTTCTCAATCTGTGCATATTGACATTTAGATCTTGTCAGCATCCTTGATGCATATGCTACTGATCTCCAATCTTCTCCTATAGCCTGAAGTAGCACAGCACCTATTCCATCTTTTGAAGTGTTAATGGGTATTTTCAACTTTATGGATGAGCCAAAGACTGTCAAAAGTACTAGTTCTGTAGTTAGAATTGTCTTCAGTCATCCCCATTCTTCCTCGTGGTTGGCTGTCCATGTGAATTCACATTTGTCCTGTAATAACTCCCTTAGGTAAAATATTTTGGAAGACATGTTTGGTATGAAGTTACCATTAAAACCGATCATTCCCACACTCTCAATATGCTTTTAGTCAGTGGGTCTGGGTATCTCTAAAATTGCTTTCACCTTGCTCTTGTCTGGTTTCACACCTGCCTCTGACAGTTTATCTCCCAGAGAAGTGATTTCCTTCACACTAAACTGATATTTTTTTCTCTATTTAAATTTAATCCTTACTTCTGGATGTGTTGTAGCACTTTGATCAGCCTCTTGATGTGTTGTTCTTTTGTGGATCCCCATAGGATCATGTAATTCATGTACTTCTATGATGTGCTCCTTTGTGCTGTGAAACATTTCAGGAGCTGAGGAAATTCCAAAAGGCATCCTCAAACAGGAGTATTGGCCAAACGGTGTATTAAATTTAGAGCTATCATCATACAGTTTTATTTTCAGAAGGCCTGGGATGCATCCAATGTAGTGAAAAAATTTGCAATGGCTATCTCACATGCAATTTCATCCCTGGTTGGAATCTGGTAATGTTCCTTCATTATATTGGCTTTCAAGCCTTTTAGGTCCATGTACCAGTGCAGGTCACCATTCTTCTTTTTGACATACACCATTGAATTCACCCATTCATTGGGCTCCTCCACTTTCTTTATGATCCCTAGTGCCGTCATTCGGTTGATTTCTTACTTGACCTTTTCATTTAGTGATGCTGGTTCCTACCTCAGAGCATCCATACTGCTGTGCGATATCTTTTAACTATCTTCTTCTTTTCTTTGGCTTGGCTTCGCGGACGAAGATTTATGGAGGGGTAATGTCCACATCAGCTGCAGGCTTGTTTGTGGCTGACAAGTCCGATGCGGGACAGGCAGACACGATTGCAGCGGTTGCAAGGGAAAATTGGTTGGTTGGGGTTGGGTGTTGGGTTTTTCCTCCTTTGTCTTTTGTCAGTGAGGTGGGCTCTGCGGTCTTCTTCAAAGGAGGTTGCTGCCCGCCGAACTGTGAGGCGCCAAGATGCACGGTTTGAGGCGATATCAGCCCACTGGCGGTGGTCAGTGTGGCAGGCACCAAGAGATTTCTTTAGGCAGTCCTTGTACCTCTTCTTTGGTGCACCTCTGTCACGGTGGCCAATGGAGAGCTCGCCATATAACACGATCTTGGAAAGGCGATGGTCCTCCATTCTGGAGATGTGACCTACCCAGCGCAGTTGGATCTTCAGCAGCGTGGATTCAATGCTGTCGGCCTCTGCCATCTCGAGTACTTTGATGTTGGAGATGAAGTCACTCCAATTAATGTTGAGGATGGAGCGGAGACAACGCTGGTGGAAGTGTTCTAGGAGCCGTAGGTGATGCCGGTAGAGGACCCATGATTCGGAGACGAACAGGAGTGTGGGTATGACAACGGCTCTGTATACGCTAATCTTCGTGAGGTTTTTCAGTTGGTTGTTTTTCCAGACTCTTTTGTGTAGTCTTCCAAAGGCACTATTTGCCTTGGCGAGTCTGTTGTCTATCTCGTTGTCGATCCTTGCATCCGATGAAATGGTGCAGTCGAGATAGGTAAACTGGTTGACCCTTTTGAATTTTGTGTGCCCGATGGAGATGTGGTAGTCATGGTGAGAAACTGGCTGATGGAGGACCTCAGTTTTCTTCAGGCTGACTTCCAGGCCAAACATTTTGGCAGTTTCCGCAAAACAGGACATCAAGCGCTGAAGAGCTGGCTCTGAATGGGCAACTAAAGCGGCATCATCTGCAAAGAGTAGTTCACGGACAACTATATCTTATAGGTGAATGGCAGAACTCCAAACCCCTTGAATATGTCAGGAAATTGATCCAGTATTTCCTCTACGCTGATCTGTGCATGGTTACTGTTAATGTGATATACTCTCTTGACTAGGTTTAAAGTTTCACATGCTTTGTCACCAAGCAGAGAATAATGTCCATATAGGATTACTGTGAACCTGAGGTGGTACTCTCCATCATTAACTTTCACCTTGAGTTTACATGTACCTTTCATGTCGATGTTCTATCCATTGTATGCTTGGAGCTGTACAGGACTTGCATGAATGTATGGCTTTATCTTCAATCCCCTGATGTTGCAATCACAGATCAAATTGACCATTGCCCCTGTTTCTCACTTGAAAGGAATATTTATTCCATTTGTATGCAGTATCACTGTCCATTTATCCTGCTCGACACTTTAAACGTCCTGCACCACCATGCTCACGAAAAGTGTATCACTGAGAACAATTTCTTCTATAGTGCGTACACTTTTACTTCTGTTTAGTTTCCCTCTGTAAAAACATTGCTTTGCCTAGCAATTCTGCCCCTTGGACTCATTACAGATGTTTCATAAGGTGGGCTTTGTTTTGGCACGTATTTAGTGCCACAATGCTTACAATTGAATGTCTCTCCATCTTTTTGTTGGTTCCTTGTATTTAATTTTTTGTTTGTGAGTGTGTCCAGACACTGCAGTTATGACAATGCCTTCATTTTTACTGGCTTTTACACGATCAAGGAATGTGCTGTTGAGCTAATTCACTGGCATGGTCTATCTTCGCAGTTCCAGCTAAGGTAATGTCTGTCTCTCGCATCAATCTCTCTCCCACTTTCCTATCATTAATTCTGAATACAATTTGATCCTGGATCATTGAATCTTGCACTGATTCAAAATTGCACATTCTTGCTTTTAATTTTACATCTGTTAAAAAAGTATCAAAGCTCTCTCTCCCTGCAGCTTTGTGTGCGAGTGAAACACATACCTCTCGAAGGTTTTATTTTTCTTAGCTGAACAGAGTTCATCAAATATCTTGATAAACTTGTTGAATTTTCTCTGATCTTCTGCCTCGGCCAAAACAAATGTGTTGAAAGCCTCGAGTGCTTAAGTCCCGCCACGGTAAATAACAGTGCAATCTTCTGTGCATCCAGTTAGCTATTGATTCCAATGGCTTGCAGATATAGCATAAAGCTTTGTTTAAACAGCATCCACTCATGGTCGACATTTCCAGTCTATTTTACAACATGAGGAGTTTTTAAACTCTCCATATTTTCACTGCTGATATCAACTGTTGCTCACTATGTTTTTTTTTCTTTCACTCCTGTGCACACCACAACTTGGCTTTTTCTTCCACTTCTGGTACCATATGATATTTCTTCTATTACAATAAAGAAAATTGGGTTCTTTTTAAACAACTAGATTTATTAACTAAGCAAACAGCACTAAAAACCGAACACACACATACACACACACACACACACACACACACACACACACACACACACACACACACACACACACACACACACACACACACACACACACACACACACACACACACACAGACCTCATGGAAAGGCATCCATCTCAAATCTACTAAAGATGCAACAACCCTCACAAGATGCAACATTCCCCAGATGCTACACATTCTGTCTCTGAATCCTCCTGGTGGTAGCACTCTATCTCAACATGAGCATGGTTGGAGGCTGCTCTAATGGACTACAAATACCAGCATTGAGTAAATAACAAATTTGTGTCTTAAATGCAATGTCATTTTAAATTAATTTTAGAAGCTGGATGAGAGGTAGAATCACAGCACCATAACAGTTCTGAGAAAGGTCACCTGTAAATCGGAAGAACAACACCTCATCTTCTGACTGGCCAAAGTAAACTTAGTTCTTTTTTCATTTCAAATCTAACTACATGCAGTGGCATTTGATTGTGTACAAAAGCTTTGCAGAAAATTCCTTAGAGGAAAATTATTTCTCTATTTAGTCATTTCAACCTTCACTTTCACCAAACAAGGACATTAAGAAGGGGTTCAGATTGAGCCAAACATGTATGACATAAAATGCGATGAGAAAACATTTTTCAAAATGCTTACTGCAGTGTAGATTTTTACTGCTACCTTTTCTTCAACTCAGAATATTCACCTTTAAACTACCCTTGTTTTTTTTAAAAACATTCTGATTTTCTTGACCCTACCGACTCGTTAAACTCAATCATATGTTAACCCCATGCTTCTACAAACTGTGAAAGGAAATGCAATCAATAAATGCTTTAATTGAAAATTAACAAGGAATATCTGCATATTTCAACTCCATTGAAATGCAGCAACTCACCAACAGAGACAAGATAAAGCAAGTTTCTGGACAAAAAGCTGCTTTATTTTGCCTGACGGTTGACAGACTGGCTTTGCCAGACATGTAGCATGTGCACTTACAGTAGTAGATGGACACCTTTACCACTGAGGCACAACAATGCACCGCCCCCCCCCACCTCCCCCACAACATCCCTATACTCAGTTATAGATTTTGCTGGCCGGCCAAACATGTGTACAGTGCCTGATATCTTTGTTACTTGATTATGTGCACAATTATACCCACATTGGAAAGGAGGGAATGATAAATATTACTGTAAATTGTGGCGTCAAAAATTTTAAGCAGGGAGAAAGAAAAAGAACAAAGAAATGCTTTATGCCAATAAAGCAATGTTGGTAAATGGATGCCATGCCATCTTTTCCCATCTTCCCATGAGGCCATTTTCTTGTTTATAATTAATCATTTTGTTTGTGATTACAATTAGCCATCTTTTGTGTTTATAATCTAAGTTTACTGAATTATTATGAGTGTATTGCTTTCTGATAGTACATGTTTTAGTCGATGGATTAAGGCTAACACAACCACCAATGCTGCTTTGATTGTTAAGATAACAATGCTTTGACTATTATTTTTAAATTTGTTAAGGGAAATAATTCCCTGCTATAGATTACCTGAGGCAATGAACTCAGATAATGGACCTCACTTTGTAACTGAGATAAATAAAGAAGTGTATAAGGAATTGGGGATCCCACAATGCTTCCACTATTTCCATTAAACCCAGACAGCACAAATAGTGGAATGTGCGGATAGAACATTAAAAACCTAAGCTGGCACAATTGATTGAGGAAATAAGGCTAAAATTGGCTAACAAGTGCTACCTCTAGCATTGTTTAAAATGTGGGTGACCCCACAGGCTAAGTCGAGGCTATCTGCTGCAGAGATAGTCCACGAACACCTTGGGGAGCAAAGCCTGCACCACCAGTAGGGATGGATTTGTTACCATTAGCCTTGTTTCTGCTCAGGTTCACTCTCCATTGTTAATTTTAATGACTTAATATTAATGTGAAACTATCCATTTGCCTATGTTAATTAAAGACAAGGTATCAGGACGGCGGCCCCGGCCTCGGTCGAGTGAGGCAGGCGGAGGCCCCGGTCCGGGCAGGGAGTGGGAGGCGGCGGCCCCAGTCCAGGCACAGGGAGAGCAGCAGCGGCCCCGGCCCCGGTCCGGGCGAAGGGTAGACGGCGGCGGCCCCGATACGGGCAGGAGCAAGGGGGAGACGGCGGCCCCGGCCTCGGTCGTGTGAGGCAGGCGGAGGCCCCGGTCCGGGCAGGGAGTGGGAGGCGGCGGCCCCAGTCCAGGCACAGGGAGAGCAGCAGCGGCCCCGGCCCCGGTCCGGGCGAAGGGTAGACGGCGGCGGCCCCGATACGGGCAGGAGCAAGGGGGAGACGGCGGCGGCCCCGATACGGGCAGGAGCAAGGGGGAGACGGCGGCCCCGGCCTCGGTCGTGTGAGGCAGGCGGAGGCCCCGATACGGGCAGAGAGTTGGAGGCGGCGGCCCCAGTCCAGGCACAGGGTGAACTGCGGCGGCCTTGGCCCCGGTCCGGGCAGTATGGACCGACCTAGGAGGGGAGGCAGGCCCCTCCAGCCCGGGTAAGAAACCTGCATAGGAGAAGGCCACTCCGATATAAAACCTATGACCCAAGGACCTCGCTGCCACGTCCCAGCTTGCTTGGCCACGGCACACGAACCATGGGTGTAAAGGGTGGGGCCAGTACTGTGCGCACTGCACTCCACCTAAAAGCTCCTTTGCGCAGGCCCGAGGACAGGTCCACGTCCTCCCCCTCCACGTCCTCCCCCTCAAAAGATGCTCACAAACTCAAGCTAGCATGCTGGAACATCAGAACCATGCTAGACAAGGCTGACAGCCACCGACCTGAACGTCGGTCTGCCCTCATTGCACATGAACTCCTCAGACTTGACATCGACATAGCCGCTCTCAGTGAAGTTCGCCTGGCAGATGTAGGCAGCCTCCAAGAACGCGGCGCGGGCTACACACTCTACTGGTCTGGCAAGCCTTCGGATGAACGACGCCTATCTGGTGTAGGCTTCATGGTCAAGAGCTTCATTGCCTCCAAACTCGAAAACCTTCCGACAGGCCTCTCAGACCGAATCATGTCCATGCGACTCCCACTTCAAAACAAGCGTCACATCACCCTCATCAGTGTCTATGCTCCAACCCTCCAGGCGGAACCAGCAGAAAAGAACAAGTTCTACACCGACCTGCGCAACCTCATCCAACGTACCCCTACAGCCGACAAGATTGTCATCCTGGGCGACTTCAACGCTCGTGTCGGCAAAGACTCAGAAACCTGGCCAGGAATCCTGGGCAAGCATGGCGTCGGCAAGTGCAACGACAATGGGCGCTTCCTGTTGGAGCTCTGCGCAGAACAGCAACTTGTCATTACAAACACCCTTTTTCAGCAGAGGGACAGCCTTAAGACCACCTGGATGCATCCCCGATCCAAACACTGGCACCTCCTGGACTACATCCTGGTGCGAGAAAGTGACAAACAAGATGTGCTCCACACCAGGGTCATGCCTAGCGCGGAATGCCACACTGACCACCGGCTGGTTCGCTGCAAGCTCAACCTTCACTTCAAGCCAAAGCCCAGGAACAATAAAGCCCCCAGAAAGAGGTTCAATGTTGGAAACCTGCAGTCAGACGAAGCGAGAGGAAACTTCCAGGCAAACCTCAAAGCAAAGCTCGATGTTGCAACCCGCCTCACGGACCCGTCCCCTGAAACCCTCTGGGATCAGTTGAAGACTACCATACTGCAATCCACTGAAGAGGTACTGGGCTTCTCCTCCAGGAAAAACAAGGACTGGTTTGACGAAAACAGCCAGGAAATCCAGGAGCTGCTGGCAAAGAAGCGAGCTGCCCACCAGGCTCACCTTACAAAGCCGTCCTGTCCAGAGAAGAAACAAGCCTTCCGTCGCGCATGCAGCCATCTTCAGCGCAAACTCCGGGAGATCCAAAATGAGTGGTGGACTAGCCTCGCCAAACGAACCCAGCTCAGCGCGGACATTGGCGACTTCAGGGGTTTCTACGAGGCTCTAACGGCTGTGTACGGCCCCTCACCCCAAGTCCAAAGCCCGCTGCGCAGCTCAGACGGCAAAGTCCTCCTCAGCGACAAGATCTCCATCCTCAACCGATGGTCAGAACACTTCCAATCTCTTTTCAGTGCCAACCGCTCAGTCCAAGATTCCGCCCTGCTCCAGCTCCCTCAACAGCCCCTAAGGCGAGAGCTGGTTGAGGTTCCCACCCTGGATGAGACATATAAGGCAATCGAACAACTGAAAAGTGGCAAAGCAGCAGGTATGGATGGAATCCCCCCCAGAAGTCTGGAAGGCTGGCGGCAAAACTCTGCATGCCAAACTGCATGAGTTTTTCAAGCTTTGTTGGGACCAAGGTAAACTGCCTCAGGATCTTCGTGATGCCACCATCATCACCCTGTACAAAAACAAAGGCAAGAAATCAGACTGCTCAAACTACAGGGGAATCACGTTGCTCTCCATTGCAGGCAAAATCTTCGCTAGGATTTTACTAAATAGAATAATACCTAGTGTCGCCGAGAATATTCTCCCAGAATCACAGTGTGGCTTTCGCGCAAACAGAGGAACCACTGACATGGTCTTTGCCCTCAGACAGCTCCAAGAAAAGTACAGAGAACAAAACAAAGGACTCTACATCACCTTTGTTGACCTCACCAAAGCCTTCGACACCGTGAGCAGGAAAGGGCTTTGGCAAATACTAGAGCGCATCGGATGTCCCCCAAAGTTCCTCAACATGATTATACAACTGCACGAAAACCAACAAGGTCGGGTCAGATACAGCAATGAGCTCTCTGAACCCTTCTCCATTAACAATGGCGTGAAGCAAGGCTGTGTTCTCGCACCAACCCTCTTTTCAATCTTCTTCAGCATGATGCTGAACCAAGCCATGAAAGACCCCAACAATGAAGACGCTGTTTACATCCGGTACCGCACGGATGGCAGTCTCTTCAATCTGAGGCGCCTGCAAGCTCACACCAAGACACAAGAGAAACTTGTCCGTGAACTACTCTTTGCAGATGATGCCGCTTTAGTTGCCCATTCAGAGCCAGCTCTTCAGCGCTTGACGTCCTGCTTTGCGGAAACTGCCAAAATGTTTGGCCTGGAAGTCAGCCTGAAGAAAACTGAGGTCCTCCATCAGCCAGCTCCCCACCATGACTACCAGCCCCCCCACATCTCCATCGGGCACACAAAACTCAAAACGTTCAACCAGTTTACCTATCTCGGCTGCACCATTTCATCAGATGCAAGGATCGACAATGAGATAGACAACAGACTCGCCAAGGCAAATAGCGCCTTTGGAAGACTACACAAAAGAGTCTGGAAAAACAACCAACTGAAAAACCTCACAAAGATAAGCGTATACAGAGCCGTTGTCATACCCACACTCCTGTTCGGCTCCGAATCATGGGTCCTCTACCGGCACCACCTACGGCTCCTAGAACGCTTCCACCAGCGTTGTCTCCGCTCCATCCTCAACATCCATTGGAGCGCTTACACCCCTAACGTCGAAGTACTCGAGATGGCAGAGGTCGACAGCATCGAGTCCACGCTGCTGAAGATCCAGCTGCGCTGGATGGGTCACGTCTCCAGAATGGAGGACCATCGCCTTCCCAAGATCGTGTTATATGGCGAGCTCTCTACTGGCCACCGTGACAGAGGTGCACCAAAGAAAAGGTACAAGGACTGCCTAAAGAAATCTCTTGGTGCCTGCCATATTGACCACCGCCAGTGGGCTGATAACGCCTCAAACCGTGCATCTTGGCGCCTCACAGTTCGGCGGGCAGCAACCTCCTTTGAAGAAGACCGCAGAGCCCACCTCACTGACAAAAGACAAAGGAGGAAAAACCCAACACCCAACCCCAACCAACCAATTTTCCCTTGCAACCGCTGCAATCGTGTCTGCCTGTCCCGCATCGGACTTGTCAGCCACAAACGAGCCTGCAGCTGACGTGGACTTTTTACCCCCTCCATAAATCTTCGTCCGCGAAGCCAAGC
Source organism: Narcine bancroftii (assembly GCF_036971445.1). Classification (NCBI taxonomy): domain Eukaryota; kingdom Metazoa; phylum Chordata; class Chondrichthyes; order Torpediniformes; family Narcinidae; genus Narcine; species Narcine bancroftii. The sequence goes on from NC_091471.1 coordinate 151,993,278, forward strand.
CAAAGAAAAAAGAAAATCAGGCCGGCAGAGAACGGATGTCAATGTACATTGGGAATGACTCTTCCAGACTACTGTTAATTTTGTATGCAAGAAAGATAACTTTTAATTATGACTTGTACATGTGAATAAATGATTGACGGCAAAATTTCCTTGTCTTTAGAAGGGAACAATACCGTATGTAAAATCTAAACGTAACAATGAGTTCAAAGAGATGCTTATCGAATTTGTAGGCAGGAATATGATTTAAATATTGTACTGTTTTCACTTGAACCTTCGACTGAGATTCCGGTATTAACCAGGGTAGCACTGGCTACCTGACATTAATACTACTCATTCCCACTAACATAATTGTGATTGTAATAAAGGAATTTGAATTTCTCTATGGCTCTTGTGCATGTCTTTCTATAGCAGGGTCAAATTATCACCTGGCCAGGTAACCATAAATGTTGGTATGTGATGCTAAACACAACCTTAACATTTAAGGTCAAAACCCTTTATTGAGACTGAGGATATTGCCTGGAATGGAGAGCTGTAGTTATAAGGAGAAAATGATAGATTGGGTTTATTCTCACTGTGATATTGGATACTTAAGTGTAATCTTAGAGGGACATACATATTTGTGAGGGCCATAGATAGGATAGATAATTAGAATTATTTTCCCAAGGCAGGAGATTCTCTAACGAGAGCACATAGGTTCAAGATTAGAGGGTAGAAATTTAATGGAGATCTGAGGGGTAAAAGTTTCTTACACAGAGGGAGATAAATACCTGGACTAAGTAGGTAAGGCAGATATGATGCAATACATAAAATGGGCTTGGATAGCAAAGGAGTTGATGCTGGCAAATGGGATTAAAATAGATGACATTGCATTAAGCAGAGAGACAAGGTGGATCTTAAGGGACAGTTTCTGTGCTATATGTTCTAATAATTGTATCATTTGCTCATCCTATTGAACGTTGGACTGGGCAATAGGAGCTGTGCAGCTATTCCTGCACTTGTTTTTACTGTTTTTGCAATTGTGTAAAAATAGGACTTTGAAGGAAAATTAAAAGTATATGAGAGAAATTTATTGGGTCATTAAGATATTGGATTTCAAGTAGGCCATTGTCTCATTCACCCCACTCTGCTGCCTTCTCCCCATAACGTTTGAAACATTGACTATTGAGATACCTATCAACCTCTAGCTTAAATACACCTAACAACAAGCCTCCACCGTTGTCCATGGTATCTAATTAGTGAAGTCCAGAGGTTAATCGCTCTCTGTCAGCTCAATGTTCTGGGGTTCTGTTGTTTCAGATGTGATGGAGGGGGAGTGATGAAAGGAAGAGGAGTGGCATTTCTAGTCAGGAAAAATATCACAGCAGTGTGCAGACAGGGTAGCCCAGATGACTTGTCTACAGAGGCCATATGGGTAGAGCTGAGGAATTGGAAAGAAGTGTCCACACTGATAGGGTTGGATTATAGACCGCCCAATAGACAGAGAGAATCAAAGGAGTAAATATGCAGAGAGACAGCAGACTGATGTAACAAACAGAAAATTGTGATAATAGGAGATTTAAATTTTCCACATATTAACTGGGACTCTAAAAGGGCTGGATGGCTTGGAGTTTGTCAAATGTGTTCAGGAAAGTTTTCTCATTCAATATGTAGAGGTACCAATAAGAGAGGATGCAATACTCAATCTCCTATTAGGGAACCAGGGAGGTCAGGTGGCAGAAGAATGTGTAGGCGAAAATTTTGGATCCTGTGACCATAATGTCATTAGTTTCAAGTTAAATATGGTTTAATCCTCAAGTTGAGTTTCTAACCTGGAGAAAGCCAATTTTATAGAAATGAGAAAGGTTCTGGTAACAGTGAATTGGAATTAATTGCTTTCTGGCAAGGATGTGTCTAGTAAATGGAAGACCTTTAAAGGCAAAATTTTGAGAGTGCAGAATTTGCATGTTTCTACCAGGATTAAAGGTAAAGTTAATAGGCTTAGGGATCCTTAGTTTTCAAGGGATATGGTGATCTAGTTAAGAAGAGAGGTGTATTACAGGTACAGGCAACGAGGAGCAAATGAGGTACTTGTAGAGCATAAAAAAGGTAAGAAAATACTAAAAAAGGAAATAAGGAAGGCATAAAAGAGACATGAAATTACATTGGCAGATAAGGAAAAGGTAAACCCTAAGGGTTTCTACACGTATATTAAGAGTAAAAGGATAGTAAGGGACAAAATTGGTGCCCTTGAGGATCAGGGTAGATAACTGTATGTGGAGCCTTGTGAGTTGGAGGAGATCTTTAACAGTTTTATTTTGTTGCAGAATATACTCAGGAAACTGGCATCGTGCATAAGGAAGGAAGGGAAACAATCAGAAGTGTCATGGAATATATAGAGATTAAAGAAGAAGAGGAGCTTGTTGCCTTACAGTGAATAAAGGTAGACAAATGCACCGAGCCAGATATAGTATTCCCTCAGATCTTGAGGGAGACTAGTGTAGAAATTGCAGGGGTCCTGACAGATATATTCAAAATGTCCTTAACCATGGATGAGAAAAAAGGCTCCAAAAGTAAACCAGACATACACTGGTGTATCAAAAATAGGTAAATTATTGGAAGGAGTTCTGAGAGATATGATATATAGGTATTCAGACAGCCATAGACAGATTAAGGACAGTCAGCATGCTTTGTGCATGGTAGAGTTTTTCAAGGAAGTTACCAACAAGGTAGATGAAGGAAAGGTTGTGGATGTTGTCTACATGGACTTTATTAAAGCCTTTGATAAGGTCCCACATAGGAGGTTAGTTCAGAAGGTTAAGAAGGTATCCATGGAAAGGTTTAAACTGGATTTGAAATTGGCTGTGTAGTACAAAACAGAGAGTGGTAGTCTTTTCAGATGAGAGGCCTGTGCCTAGTGGTGTGCCTCAGGGATCAATGTTGGGACCATTGTTGTTTGCTATCTATATCAATGATCTGGACAATAATGTGATATATTGGATCAGCAAGTTTACTAATGACACAAAGATACATGGAAAATGACAAAGGTTTTCAAAGCTTGCAGAGGGATCTCAACCAAGTGGACAATGGGCAGATGGAGTTGAATTTAGACAAGTGTAAGGTGTTATATTTTGAAAGAGCAAACCAAGGCAGGATATCAATAAGATTGAAAGAGTGTAGAGAAGATTTACTAGGATGTTTCCAAGTCCTCAGGAGTTGAGTTACAGGGAAAGCTTAAACAGGTTAGGACTTTATTCCTTGGAATGAAGTAGAATGGGGGGAGATTCGATAGAGGTTTACAAGATTATGAGAGATATAGACAGCGTGGATGTGAGTAGACTTTTCACTTAGATTTGAGGAGATAAGTATGAGAGGACATGGCATTAGGGTGAAAGGGGAAATGTTTAGGCAAACATGAGGGGGACTTCTTCACTCTGAGAGTGGTGAGAGTATGTAACTACCTGATGCAGTGAATGTGGGCTCGATCTTAAACTTTAAGAATATATTGGATAAATTCATGGGGTGGAGAAGTCTGGAAAGTTATGGAATGGGAGCAGGTCATTGGGACTAGCAGAATAATGGTTGGCACAGACTAGAAGAGCCAAATGGCCTATCATCTGTGCTGTAGCATTCTTAGTTCTATGCATCTCTGTTTTAAATGGGTGCCCTTCAATCCTGAAGTTATACCCTCTTACGCCTATCATGGAAAACATCTTTGCCACATCCACTCTGTCCATGCCTTTCAACATTCAAAATGCTTCCTTGAGCCCCCAGAAATCTAAGGAGTATAGTCTGAGGGCCGCCAAACATTCCTCCTATGCTAATTCCTTCATTCTAGGAATCATTTTTGTGAATCATTCCTGAATTCTCACCAATGCCAGCACATATTTTCTTCAATAACAAACCCAAAACTGTACCTTGTACTCTAAGTGAGGCCTCATCAATGCCTTATAAAGCCTCAACATGACATCCCTGCTCTTAGCTCCTATTTCTCAATTTGCCTTCTTCACCACCATCTCAACCTGGAGGTAAATGTTTAAGAAATCCTCTACAAGAACGCCCCAATCCTTCTGCACCTCCTAATTTTGAATTCTTTCCCCATCCAAATAATAGTCTGCCATTTTATTTTTCTAAATATTCCGATTTGGAATTACAAATGCATTGAGGTAAAAATGTTGTTTAAATGCAAAGCACTGCATTAAACTTGGCACATGCTAAGACTGTAAAACTGTAAGACCACAAATTGTGCACATGACCCTCTTCTCCAATCAGGATCAAAATATGAATGCATAAAAAGTCAAAGATGCACCAACTCAAAAAAAAATCAAGAATAAATAACTTAAATTGAAGGCTATTGTTGAAATAAGAGGTGAGGAAAACAATTTACTTAACAAAATGATGTCAAAAAAGCACAATGTCAAAAAAGAGGCCATTAAAAGGAATTATTGTAGCTGCAGCCACCATGTTGGGGGTTCTCAATGACTATTTGTTTCAAATCCCGCGCGCGTCCCTTTAAGGGCAGTATGAGTTCCGCCCCCGCATCGGCGGTGATGTCATAATGTCTGCCCGAGGCACACGCTGGGTTAAAGCCACGAGGTATGGAGGTCCCCCTACGAGGCCATATTCTCGTGGCTGCCCCGCCATGTGGCAGTACAAGTGGGACCGGTTCACCACGAGTATGTGCGCTGCCACACAACCCCCCCAGAACTGGCTTACGCATCCTGCCGCTTGGGCGGACCGCTTCGGAGCTTGGGCTGAGCTGTTTGGATCGGTTGCGAGAGGTCCAGGTGTGCTGCCTTCAGGCAGTCTGTTGTAAACAGTTCACTTTTACCCCCAATGTCCAATGTGAAGGTTTTGCTGGACCGTTGGAGGACTCTGTACAGGCCTGCATAAGGGCACTGCAAGGGTGCAATATGCGGACCGCACCGGATGAAGACGAATTCAGCCACACCCAGCTCTTTGGGCAGTCGGGTTGATCCGGTGCCGTGGTGTGTAGGAGGTGGGGGGCCAGCAAAGTGAGTTTGTTGTGGAGGTCTGCCAACAGGGTCAGGTGGTCGATCATGGAGGTTGTTTCTTGACTGAAGAACTCACCAGGTAGTGACAGTGGTGTGCCATACACCAACTCTGTGGACGATATCTGGAGATCCTCGTTCGGAGCCATCCTGATGCTGAGGAGGACCCAGGGCAATTCGTCTGCCCTTCCGGGAACGGTGAGGTGAGCCATCAGGGCCGACTTCAGGTGGCAGTGAAACCGCTCCACCAGGCCATTAGCTTAACCCCCAGGAGGCTCGCCAACTAGGTCCAGAGGGAGGAGGTGAACTGAGTGCCCCTGTCGCTGGTGATGTATGCCAGGACTCCAAACCTGGTGATCCAGTGGGTGATCAAGTTCCTGGCGCACGTCTCAGCAGAGGTGTCTTTGATGGGGATGGCTTCTGGTCATCTCCTGGTCCCGTCGACCACCGTCAGCATGTAGCGCGCCTCCCTGGACACCGGTAGGAGGCCCACGATATCAACATGGATGTGCTGGAACCTTTTGATCGCCGGGTTGAACTGTTGAATCGGGGCCTTCGTATGCCAGTGGACCTTGGAAATCTGGCACTGTGTGCAGCTCCTGGCCATTTCAGAAACTTCCTTCTTGAGCCTGTGCCACACAAACTGCTCCCCCACCATCTGCACCGATGTTTTGACCGAGGGATGTGCTAGATCATGGACCATGCTGAAAGCCCGCAACATCCACTGCGGCAGGACTACCGGGCATGGCGAACGAGTGGAAACATCGCAGAGCAGTGTGTCCTGGCTGCTCAGTAAACGAATGTCCTGGATGCAGAGCCCAGTAATAGCAATATGGAGGGCCTGCGTTTTCGTGTCATCCCTCTGTGCCTGCACCAACTGAGTGTAGTTTAGGCTGGGAGCAAGGCTGTGGATTGCGGATCGAGAGAGCGTATCCGCCACGATGTTGTCCATACCTGCCCTGTGCTGGATGTCGGTGGTGAACTCCGACATGTAGGAGAAGTGGCGATGCTGGTAGGCCGACCATGGATCTTTAGACATAGCAAGGGTCTGCGCGAATGGCTTGTGATCGGTAAACTCGGTGAATGGCCTGCCCTCCAGGAAGTACCGGAACTGTTGGATGGCCTGGTACAGGGCTAGGAGCTTTCAGTTGTAAGCATTGTACTTGAGTTCCAGAGGTCAAAGGTGCCTGCTAAAGAAAGCCAGCGGGCGTCATTGGCATCAACCCACTGTTCCAGCATGTCCCCAATGGCCGTGGCTGAGGCATCTACTGAGACCGTGGTGTGGGCTTCTGGGTGCGGGTGGGCCAAAAATGGGGTGCTCGCCAGTGCATTCTTTGTTGCTGCAAAGGCATCCTCCACCTCTTCTGACCAAACCAGGACCTTGTCTTTTGCAGTGATCATCGAGAATAACGGCCGCATGATGCGGGCTGTAAAGGGGATGAAGCGATGATAAAAGTTCACCATACCGACAAACTCTTGTAGGCCCTTCAGGGTGTGGGTTTGGGAAACTGACGCACGGCCGTGACTTTTTCTGGTGCCGGGGCGACTCCGGCCGCTGAGATGCTATGTCCCAGGAACTATAGTGTCTGCTTGCTGAACTGGCACTTGGCCACATTAATCGTGAGGCCAAACTTTGTTAAATGGGCAAACAGGGTACAGAGATGGACCTTGTGCTCCTCATGGTCATGGCTGGCAATCAGAATGTCATCAAGGTATATGAACACAATGTCAAAGTCCCTGCCCACTGCGTCTTGGCTGCAGTGCTAAAAAGTCTGGGCCGCGTTTTTAAGTCCAAAAGGCATCCGCAAGAATTCAAACAGCCCGAACGGGGTGACGATCGTGGTTTTACCGATGTCCTCAGGATGGACCGGGATGTGATGGTAGCCCCGTACCAGGTTGACTTTTGAGAAGACCTGCGCACCATGGAGGTTGGCTGTGAAGTTCTGAATGTGCGGGAAGGGATACCTGTCCGGCGTAGTCGCGTCGTTCAAGTGCCAATAATCCCCCCAGGGTCGCCAGCCCCCAGAAAACCTGGGGACCATGTGGAGAGGGGAGGCCCAGGGATCTTTGGACCGGTGGACAATCTCCTACTCCTTCAGGCGGGAGAACTCTTTCTTGGCCAGCTGTAGCTTTTAGGGTGGTAGTCACCTGGCCTTGGTGTGCAGCGTGGGGGCCTTGCGTGGAGATATGGTGATAGACCCCGTGCTGTGGCATGGCAGCAGTGAACTGTGGCTGCAGGATAGTGGGGAACTCATCGAGTATGCTGGAATATTTGTCCCTGGGAGCAGTGATGGTGGCTATCTCCGGCCTGCAGGCTTCCGTGGCATCGAGGCGGACTGAGTGGAAAGTGCGAGCGTTAACCAGTGGTTTGCCCTTCATATCTACCAGTAGGGAATGTGCCCTAAGGAAGTCGGCCCCCAATAGCTCAGTACCCACTGAGGCCAGCATGGCCACCATGTTGGGGGTTCTCAACGACTGTTTATTTCAAATCCTGCATATGCCCCTTTAAGGGCAGTGTGAGCTTCTCCTCCACATGGGCAGTGACATCACATCTGCCCGAGGCACACACTGGGTTAAAGTCATGTAGCAAGGAGGTCCCCCAACAGCACCATCTTCTCGTGGCTGCCCCGCCATGCGGCGGTACAAGTGGGGCCGGTTCACCACGAGTATGTGCACCGCCACACAATAATGATTTTTGGAATGAACTTAAAATGCTTATCATGAAAGCTGAAAGGAAGAATGAACAAAATAATTTCTGATATCACAAAACAATGATTCCAAATTTACATTGTGATAAAGTAAGAAAATTAAGACTGAGGTCATTCCATGGAGACATGACCAAGATAAACTCACAAGATTACAGCAATACAGAATGAATAATTTGTCTAAGTTTTTACAACAGAACAGTAACAATCATGTAAAAGATGCCAACACAGAAATATTTACTCAAAACAGAGAGAAAGGAGTTCCTGGACAAAGTTACTAAACGGAAGATAATGCCTCTGGACCCAAATGTGTTACACTCGCACACATATTTAACTGGAATATAGACAGCAGAGGCATGAGTATCCATCCATAAATGTCAATAAAGAAAGCAATCCCTGCCAGAAAATCCATTTCCTAAATTTGATAACATTAAACAACAAATTATAAAACAGTTGGCCCATTGACAGCAGAAGCCAAATATAAGGGCCTTAGGTAAGCTGTAAGAAAATACAGGGAACTTTAATGAAACATTAGGGCATAGAACATAGAACATTACAGCACAGTACAGGCCCTTTGGTGCACAATGTGGTGCTGACCTCTATAAACCTACTACACAATAATCTAACCTTTCCCTACCTCGTATCCTTAACTCTATTTTTCATGCATCCATGGGCATGTCTGATAGGCCTTTAAAGGTCTAGATTGTACCAACCCTCACCACCACCCCTGGTAATGCATTCCAGGCACCCGCAATTTTCTGTGTAAACAACTTACACCTGAAGTCACCTCTGAACTTTCCTCCCCTCACATTAAACAGATGTCCTCTGGTATTTGCTACTGTCGCCCTGGGAAAAGGTGTTGCCTGTCCACCTATCTTTATATCTATGATTCTCCTAACCTTGTAGACCTCTGTTAAGTCATTTCTCATCTTTCTTAGCTCCAAAGAGAAAAGCCGTAGCTCTGTCAACCTTGCCTCATAAGACACGAGGGAAGAGTGAACAAATACATAAAATGCGGAATAAATAGAACTCAGCAGGTCACACAACATTCATATGAAGTAAAAGGCAATCAATGATTTAGGTCTCAGCCCTTCATTGGAATCTGTCAAATGTAGACTTGCTGCAGGTGCCAAAAATATCCTCATGAAAAGTCTCAGTGGAAAGAAGTCAGATGGTGGAATTGTTTGAAATTTCGCAAATGGAACCTGTTCCCATGGAGTCCAGTGACATTGTGGAACGATAACACAGCTAGCAGAATCAAACAGTAGGTCGTTTTGCCCCCTGAAAATTCTAGCAGTCTGCATGTTCTTCCAGTCACATCATAGGTATCCTCTGGGTACTCTAGTTTTCTCCTGCCTCCTAAAGACATTGGTTAATTAGCTACTATATATCAGTCCTTGATGAAGTTGACTGGGAGAAGAATCCAGGGGCAGTTGATGGGATGTAAAAGAGAATAGGTTACTGGGAAGTAAGTGGCAAGCTATGATTGCCCTAAGAGCCAATATGGTCTCAAAAGGTAAATGTCCTCTGATTCCATAAGAAAGCAGGAGAGGCAGTTCACAGAGAGTGATGCCCATGTACCTTAATGAAGAAATGCCTTCAAGGGATGCAAGCAAGATAAATGACAAGCAATGCTTTGTCAAACCCAGGGTGATGCTAAACAACCTAGAAGTAGTCGTTACTATATTTCACTCTGTGAAACACTATTTTCAGTCACCTAGTACTGAGAAAAATAGTTTTAGGTAATTGAATTTCTGAGCAGTTATGTCCCTAATGAAAGGAACTGATGCAGATAAAAGATAACACGGGGGCAGAAGGAGCATGAGCTTGATTTGCATTCACCCATACCTTCTTTCCTCACCTCAGCACATCCGAATCAAGAATGTATTTTTAAGGTGCAGATATTATTGCAATCTAGAAAAATGAGGTAAATATGAAGAAAGGATTATGTTGTTAATATAATTTGACTGAAAGCTGCATTCAGTTTCCCAGGGAAGTGCAATAAATATAAAATTCAAAAGCTGATGAATTGAGTTTGAACACATTTTTGTTTTATTGTATTCCATTTCAATAAATGCTACACTGGCATTGTAACATCACAAAACTAATTCCTTCAAAACTCTTAAAAATCATATTGACATTTAATGATGATTTTCAGATTTATACTCTTATATTGTCTTTTTTCTATGTAAAATATAACTGCACATTATTTTCACCAATGTACAATGAGGACAAGGGATTCTTCTTTCAACTGTAATATTTTTAAAAGTCACTTGACAATCAAAGATGATCTTATCGCAAAATGCATAAATTTAAGGTGGGTTGGGAAATAGTGCCTTAATATCTGGAGTATTTCATGACCAAAAAACAGAGGAGAATTTGACTATTGAGTCTGTTCCACCATCCAAGTCATGGTTGATATATTTCCCCTTTCAAACCCATTCTCCTGCCTTCTCCCCATAACCTTTGATGCCTTTACTAATCAAGAACCTCTTTTTTAAATATACCCAGTGACTTGGCCTCCATAGCCTGGCTGTGGCAACAAATCCCACAAATTTATTGCTCTCTGGTTGCTCGAAAGGAAGGTTCTTTTATTCTGAGGCTGTGCCCTCTGGTCTTAGGCTTTTTTACATCTTCTCTCTATTTAGTCCTTTCAATATTTGGTAAGATCTCCCCTCTTCTTTCAAAACTCAAGTGAGTACAGGCCCAGACATATCAAATGCTCCTTATATGTTAGCACTCTAACCCTCCCATCCTTGGGATGATTCTCGTAAACCTATCTAGAAACCTATCTATCTAAATTTTGTTCCAGCAATTAAACATTTGGGAGTTCATTAGAAAGAATGCAAGTTCTACCCAAAAAATTGATTGGAACTGTGATATTCAATTGACCATTTGGGCAACACCCACCTCTCCACCTGTATTAATGCATTTGGAATATGCTTCCTGTTCGAGAAGGTTGAGTGAGAGTAACCCATTCAACTGCTCTGGTTTGTTAGACAGCAGTCAGAATCCTACCCAAACTGTCTTCAGCTCTTTTCTGAACTTCTAATTATTATGAAGCAGGTTCACAGAGTGGTTACAGGGCGTGGAAATATCGGTTGAGACTGAACAATATTGAATATGATGGTACTGTTTAGCAATTATAGCTCGACTGTTAAATGGTGCACACAGCATAACCAATAATTATTTTTATTTTAAATTGTTCATTGAACATGCAAATGTTAATACCATCATTTATTGTCTTTTCATTATTGACCTTGAATTGCAGAGACAATCAGGAATTAACCAGCAATGCAAAGTCAATATCAACATTTTAAACATCATCATGCAGTTTTCTGGCATTAGGGTAAGGTTATAATATCGATCCCAATGCTCTCTTTCACTTTAATGGAAGCTGCATTGCCCGAAGAGTACTTCATTTCCCAACAGCTTAACCTTTCAAACGTAAGTGTCCTTATCAGCAATTAAGCTACCTTTTGCCAATCTTTAGAATTAATAACATATTAGGTTATTCAGTAAAATAAATGTTGAGGAAAATATGATTCTTCTTCATCAATTGATAAACTGGAATCTCCATAATAATAATATAATTTTTTATTTCTCTTTGAAGACCATGCAATTCCTTTGGGAGAACTGCATCTTTGAAAAGTAAACTCTTCACGTGAGACTAAAAGTGATGGTGATTTCTATTCTCCTTTTGCATCCACTGCCTTTTTTCATCATCCTGCTGTCGAAGCAACATAAGTAATGGGCTTGTGAATGCCCTTAAAAATCAATGTGTTCTCTGGAGTGAGAATTTTTTAAAAATCACTATTTCTTCAAGAAATTCGTTATATTTTAAAGGAATATTGGCTGTCACAAGCAGCACAGGCTTTCGTACTACTGACACAAGCCATTCAGCCCAATAATGTTTACTTTGTCAATGTTCCATATCATCTTCTTTCAGATTCAGATTTCAGATTTATTGTCAAAGCACATAGATGACATGACATACAACCCTGAATTCCTTTTCCTATGGGTGAGGTAGAATTGCCACTAATTGGTAGTGCAAAAAATATAGACATAGCTCATACATGTAAACAAACAAATATAAACAAACTGAGAAAATGAAAAAGAAAATCAATAAAGTGCACAAGTAAGAGTCCTTAAATGAATCTCTGATTGAGTTTGTCATTGGTGGAGGGGTAGCAGATGTTCCTGAACCTGGGGTGCAAGTCTTGTGGCACCCATACCACTTTCCTGATGGCAGCAGTGAGAACAGAGTATATGCTGGGTGGTGTGGGTCCTTGATGATTGCTGCTGCTCTCTGACAATAGTGTTCCCTGTAGATGTTCTCAATAGTGGAGAGGGTTTTGCCTGTGATGTCCTAGGTTGTGTCCACTACCTTTTGGAGGGCTTTACGCTCAGGGGTATTGATGTTCCCATACCAGATTGTGATGCAGCCAGTCAGCACACTTTCCAACACACCTCCGTAGAAATGTTCCAGGGTTTTTCGTGTCATACCAAACTTCCAGAAGGAAGAAGAGGCACTGATGTGCTTCAACTCAGTTAATCTCATCCATTCTTTTTCTCTCCTATACTTAATCAGCTTCTCTTAAATTAGTTATTCACCTCAATGTTATTTTGTTTCATCCAATTAACATAAAATCATAGTATGTAACTAAAATGGGTGGATAGTCTAAGTTGTGCTATTTCAAAAATGAGCATCAAAATTAAGGCATCTGGTTTTTTTAATTTAATTTATCTTTCTTAATGGCTAAATAGTAATCAATGTAAACCAGGAGGGCCATTTGTGTCTACCACCAAAGAGAACATGGTCTGTGCACTTTAATTAAGACATTGCAACAAATTTATCTGTGTAAATTCTTGAATGAATTATTTCAAACAGGAACTGAAGAAAATTGTTTTCTGCTGACATGTCAACACTATTCCACTTGTCACTGCTCAAGTCAAGGAGAAATTTGCTCCTTCGTGATTAAAACATTTCTGAATGTACCAGCATATACTACTTCATAGAAATGTAATTATGTATCAGTCTTGGGTTTAATATTTTCTGGATCAGACCGGGACAAAGCTATTCATGCTATATCCTTATAAATGTCTCCATATTTTTAAAAAAAAATTAAAAAATGCCTCAGTACTTTCAGACCAGTCTACTTAATGTTAGCTCCAACAAAGACTATATTTTAAACTCGTCATCCTTTACTGGAAATTTTCATGGATGTCTCCCTGTTATCCCATGTAATTTCTACACTTTATATCCTTATGACATGTGTGATTTGAATTTGTCCTCATTTTTAACTATTTTCTAACTCCCCAAACCCAGAAATTCTCTTTCCAAATCTCTCCAATTCTCTTTCCCATTAGGATACATTTTATACCTCATGCCTTTAACCAGAATTTTTGTCACCTGTGCGCAATCTCTCCTAACTTGATGCAATTACAAATTTTCTTATATAGTGTGCTATAAAGCAAGTTGCAATGTTTTCTCATTTCAAAGTGGAAATAAAAAGGCTAGTTGCTGCTATTGGTGGGTAGGACAGTTAATTTTGTAATTAATTCAGAAAAATCACATGGAAAACAGGAAGATACTTGGATTTACAGAAGGCCCTTGACAAGGTGCCCCACATGAGGCTGTTAAACAAGATCAGACCCAATGATATCACAAGAAGGTTATGAGGATGGATAGAAAATTGGCTGAGTGGGTATAAACGGAGCCTTTTCTAGTTGGCTGCCGGTGACCAGTGATTCCCACTGGGGCTCGGTGTTAAGTTTATTAGCTGACATACTGCATGTAAATTATTTAGATGATGGAATTCATGGGTTTATTGCCAAGTTTTCAGATGATATGAAGATAGATGGAGGGGCTGGAAAAGTTGACGAAGCAGAAAGTCTGTGGAGAGAATTAGACTGGTAGGAAAACAGGGCAAAGAAGTTGAAGATGGAACACAACATAGGGAAGTGTATGGTCATACACTTTAGTAGCAAGAATAAAGGCATAGGGAAGAGAATTCAGAAAGTGGAGGTCTAAAGGGAGGTTGCAGGTTGAGTCAGTAGAGAGGAAGGAAAATGCAATGTTAGCATTCATTTCGAGAGACCTAGAATATTAAAAGCAAAGACATAACACTGAGGCTATATAAGTCATTAATCAGAACACATTTGGAATATTGCAAGTAGTTTTAGCCCCCGTATCTAAAGAAGCATGTGTTGGTCTTACAGCAGATCCAGAGGAGGTTTACAAGGATTATCCCAGGGATGAGAGAGTTAACGTTTGATGGCTCTGCATCTTTACCCACTGGAATTCAGGAGGTTGAGAGAGGATCTCATTGAAACAGACCAAATATTCCAAAGGCTAGATATTGTGTAGATGTTTCCACTAGGGAGAGTCTAGGATCAAAGGGCACAGCCTCAGACTATAAGGATGACATTTAAACAGAGGAGAAATTTCTTCACCAGAGAGTGGTGAATCTATGGAATTTATTGCCGGGGACGGTTGTGGAGGCTGTTGTTGCAAATATTTAATGCAGAGGTTCACATTTATTTTCAAATTTTAATTGAGATATAGAGCCCTCGAGTCTGTGCTGCCCAATATTACACCCAATTAATCTATACCCCTGATAAGTTTCAAACAATGGGAGGAAACTGAAGCCCCCAGGAAAACCTATGCAGACTCGGGAGAAATGTGCAAACTCATTTCAGACAGCATTGCATTTGATTCACAGTCCGGATTGCTGGCACTGTAAAGGCATTGCGCTAACTGCTCTGCCATCTGTGCTGCCCATAATTAGTAAGAGTGTCAAGGTTATGAGGAGAAGGCAGAAGAACAAGGTTGGAAAGAAAAACATATCAGCCATGATTTGAATGGCTGAGCAGAATCAATGGGCTAATTCTGCTCCTAAGTCTTATGGTCTTACAGGCCATTTAATGCTAACTGTGAGGACTACACACTCAGCAGGTTCATACTCACCTGGATAGAACTCATTCAGATGTGGAGATTCAATTGAGCAAACCCCCAGCATCCCAAATGCAACTTGCAGTGGCCCCGGGCATTATACCCTGAAAGTCTGTCCAGGAGAGTCTTTATGTCCATTGACAGAGAACTGCTGTCCAAGGCCTTTGAACCTTTTAAAATGTAATTGATAGAAGCAAGGTAAAAATTATTTATATATAGATACAAGTAATGAAGAAAATAAATGTAAAAGGTCTTAACATAGCAAAAAAAAATTGAAAGCATGAAAATAAATTAAAGACATCTAATCCATTTTCGACATTCACCTTTTCTCACAGTTTTATCTGTACAAAGTGAAGGGAGAAACATTTAGGGGAGATGTCAGGGGTAAGTTTTTTATTTTTGCAGGAAGTTGTGGGTGCCTGGAATGCATTGCTAGGGGTGGAGGTGGTGACTGGAACAATAGGGGCATTTAAGAGTATCTTGGGCAAAAAAAAAAAGATGGTTATGGAGGGACATTTTAGTTGTATTTCAGGTATACATACATTAAGTCAGCACAACATCATGGACTGAAGGGCCTTTACAGTGCTGTAATGTTCTATGTTCTATATTTAATGACTTGGTTCAAATGAATGCAAGAATTTAGGGTGATATAGTTAACACAGAAACATAGAAATATAGAAGATAGGAGCAGGAGTAGGTCATTCGACCCTTCGAGCCTGCTCCACCATTCAACGAGATCATGGCTGATCTTAAAGTTCAGTACCCTGTCCCCGCCTTCTCTCCGTAACCTTTAATACCCTTATACTGAAGAAATATATCTAATTCCCTCTTAAATATATTTAATGAACCTGCCTCTACTGCTCACTGTGGCAATGAATTCCATAGATTCACCACCCTCTGGGTCAAGAAATTCCTCCTCATCTCAGTCCTAAATGGTTTGCCTATTATCCTCAAACCATGGCCCCGGGTTCTGGATTTTCCCATCATTGGAAACATCCCATCTGCATCCATTCTGTCCAGTCCTGCCAGAATTTTATATGTCTCTAATAGCGGTTAGTGCAACACTATAACAGCACCAGTGGTCTGGGTTCGAAATTGGCACAGTCTGTAAGGAGTTCATACATTCACCCTGTGTCAATGTGAGTTTCCTCCAGGTGCTCTGGTTTCCCACCACTCTTAAAAACTGACAGGGATTGTTGGTTAATTGGGGTGCTTGGACACCATAAGCACATAGGCCAGAAGGGCCTGTCATCAGGTCTAAATTTAAATTTAAAATTGACTGCACTTGCTGGAGTCTTGATGAAGCAGTGAGAAACTAAAGGGACTTAATTGCTCTGTTTCATTACTGATCCCAGCTCAAAATGTTGTCTGTTCATTTCTCTCCATGGATGCCATTGAGCTGCCGAGTGCCTCTAGCTTCTCACTGGAATTCGTTGAGGAGGTTACAAACAGGGTGGAAAAGAGAGATATACAGTGGATGTTGTGCATTTGGATTTTCAGAAGGCATTTGACGAGGTGCCACACAAGAACAAGATAAGAGCCATTCGTATAATAGGAAACATACTAGCATGGGAGGAGCATTGGCTGATTTTCAGGAAACAGAGAGTTGGAATACAAGAATCAAATTTGGATTGGCTGCTCGTTGCTCGAGGTGCACCACAAGGGTCAGTTTGTGGCCATTTCTTTTTACATTGTATATTAATGGTTTGGATTATGAAATGAATAGCTTCATGGCCAAGCTGGCAGATGACATAAAGGTGAGTGGAGGAGCAGGTAGTGTTGAGGAAACAGGAGGTTGCAGAGGGACTTAGACATATTAAGAGAATGGGCAGAGAAATTGCAAATGAGATACCATGATGGAAAGTTCCCTTGGTCATGCACTTGGGTAGATAAAATAAATGGAGAGAATATTATTTTAAATAAGGAGAAAATTGAAAATATCAAGATGCAAAGGTACCTGGAAGTCCTTGTCAGACAACCTGAAGGTAAACTTGCATGTTGAGACATTGGTGAAGAATGCAAATGCAATGCTGGCATTCGTTTCAAGAGCAGAGATGTGATGCAGACATTTTATAAGGCACTGGTGAGACCTCATGGAGTATTTGAGCAGTTTTGGGCTCCTCATTTAAGGGGTTCTGATGTCGGAGAAGTGTTCAACAGGTTCAAAGAGACTCAAGGCTGGACATGTGTTAGTATTAAACTCCAGCTCGAATGCACAGAAATAATATTCAAATAACTATACATCAGGTGCAAATAAATCACAGCTAAATAACCTCAACTCCTGATTGTAAAAATAAAGGGTTAAACCTTGAGTATCCACTATGCTCAGGCATAGTATTCAGAGTAACTAAACGAGGGTTAAACCTAAGAAACCCACAGTCATACTGTATTGTAAATAAACAAGAGTTAAAGCAAACCATAACTAATGAGTACATATACATGAAACTGGTCTCCAGTGTTACCCATGTCTTAGGATCTAGGATGGGTCCATCTCATTCAGCCCTCTAGTGCTGCTCTTGGCCTGCAGCCTGGAGCATTGTACTGATCTTGAGGGAGCAACAAAAAGAGAATAAGGTGCTCCACATGGTGGACTTTTACAATGCAGGGCCCATCCACTTGACCTGCAAGGATCAATGCACATCAGCCTCTCCTGTGGGCTGATCTAACCATTCATTGGCACCTAGAGGACCAATCACACATCAGCTGCGAGGGCCAATTACGCATCAGCCTCAGAGATGGACAAATCTAACCTTTGATTGAAAGCTAAGGTCACTTCCAATCTCTTGTCTACTGGATAGATCACGCGACCCTCTTATTACAAGAGGGTTCAAAGGAGACTCACGAGGATGATACAGGGAATGAAAGGGCTATCTCTTAAGGAGCGTGTGGTAGCTCTTATCCTTTATTTGTTGGAATTTAGCAGTATAAGGGGAGATCACTTAAACATTTCAAATGTTGAAATGCATGGACAGAGTAGATGTAGAAAGATCATTTCCCATGGTCTGAGAGTTTAGAACAAGAGGCCACAACATCTGGATTGAAGGGTGTCTGCCTAGAATAGAAATGCATAGGAATTTCTTCAGTCAAAGGGTAGTATATCTGTGGTATTTGTTGCCACAGATGGTTGTGGAGGCCAGGTCATAAGGTTGATTTAAGACTGATATGTTCTTGATTAGCCAGGGCATCAAAGGTTATGGGGAGAAGGCTGAGGAATAGGGCTGAGTGGGAAAATGGATCATTTATTGACATTTTATGTTTTACCTGTTCTGGCACTTGTTCTCAAATGATTCCAGCCTGCTATCTCCGCATTTTGAAGTTCTCTTACTTGGCCCAATCATGAGATCAGAGACAAAGCACAAGGTTAGAATTACCAGGATCTGACTTCCAGCTCATCTCAGAATTCTGCACTGGGCCAATATTTTCCAGAAATGGGTGATTCGCTGAGACAGAGTCAGTTGGAAAAAGACACTTCTCCTTACAATGGAGAGCTATCAATTAACAACCTTTAATTTTCATGATTTTTTTTGTGGATTTGAATTGGTACTATAGCATGGCAACTTTTTGCAAGCTGCCCATGCAGCACATAAAAAAAAAACAAAGCTTGTCCCTGCATCTCTCAGCAAATGTCAATTTAATCGATTTCAACTCAACCCACTCTACTGAATCAGGAAGATGAAAGGAAACAGGCAGACATTTCCCTCACCTCTCTCATCTGCAATAACCCAACTAATCTTTGTGCTGTAATATTCATCCCCCCCCACCAAAAAAAAGACAATCATAAGATGTAGCAAGTTTGGGAAGCACTATAAATACGTTTGAAATTTGAAAAAAATATGCTTTTTATACCTTATAGTAGGGGTCTCCAAAGTGGTCAATATTGATGCCTGGGGGTCAATTGAACTTTTGGGGTTGAAATCAAGGGTGTATCTACTGAAAATTGTGCCTATGGTAGGGGTGACTAACCTCTTGTGAGAGCTGGAGTTAGTGGTCCACCTCTCGCAGGAGCTAGTTTTGCTGGCCACCGTGTTGTATTTGGCTTTGGCCATCTAATAAGTTGAGAGCGAATGGTGGAAGGCCTGCACCATTAACCCCCCATCCCCGGACAGCACTGCCAACTGGACAGTGCCGCCACCTTCACCACACCACCCCCTCCCCCCACCCGCATACAAAGAACACCGATACTTGGGGGTTGATAAGGGATCAAGTACTCCATGAAGGGGGTCGATGGTCTAAAAGTTTTCTAGGCCCCTGCCTTAAAAATTTTGTGACTTTGCACATTTTTAATTTGATTGGATTCCACCTACCATCATCTGCTTCATACATGAACATAGTTCTGACAGCACTTTACAAGAAATTATATTAAAAGAAATTTAACAAAGTATTTCAATTTGCTTCAAAGATCTAATCGAATGAAAGCTTATTGTTTTTTCATAAACTTTAGAGAGCTGTTACATAGCTAGTTTTGCAGTGCCTCGATTAACGTCAGACTTCATTGCTGATTCACTTTTCTGCAATAGCAGTAACCTGCTGAGTCCAATACATGGCTCAATAAATCTTAAATGCATTAACTATTATGCAAGTCTGCTTTTATTAGTTTTCTACTTCCAGCTCCCACAAAAGTAAGTGAATGATATCAAAAATAGAGCAGCATTTTTTTTTAATATTAGAGACTTGGGGAATGAGACGCAATGCCGACTTTAACCTTCACTCTTCCTGCCATCCGAGGATTCCATTTTTTTTTTGCCATGTGGAGCAACAAATTACATCTAATTTAATACTTACAGTATGTATCTTCTACCATGGGGAAACCAAATGCATACTTCCCTGTACAGGTTGCAAGAGTGACTGTGCTTCCATCTATCTGTCACTTTAATATTCATCCCACCCTGATCTGTCTGCAACCTATGCTGATCCATCAAAACTCAATGTAAGCTCGAGGCAGAGCACTTGGCATATTGCAGCTATCCGGACCCATCACTGAATCCAACTATTTTATTTAAACTGACACTCCAGTCCCGTAGCTCATAATTTCAGCATTATTTTTATTCTCTCTCTTCTTCTGCTATTTTAAATGTATTTTTCTTGCCCTATTTAGACCTCACACAGGTATGGCTTTCGATATTCATTTCCCTACATCTTTTCTAGTGATTCATGTTCCCATTCACAGACCCTCTACAATCTAAATCCTTATTTCAAACTTTTCCAAGATTTAGTGAAAACTCAATGACTGAAAAATGTAACTCCTCTTTCCTCTTTCCAAAGATACCACCTGACCTACCAAGCACTTCCTGCATTTTCTACTTGTGTTTGTATATGCATTTTTTTGCTTTGAGGTCATCGTGAGGCTTCCTCCAAGAGTTCTGATTTTCTCTGATGTTCCACCAATGTGCAGGTTGGTACCTCAACTGGCCACATTAAATTAACCCTGGTGCAGGCGAGTGGCAGATGAATTGGAGGAGGTGGGTGAGGACGGTGCAGGTAAGCTTCTGAGTTAGTATAGATTACAGATAAACAAATAATGGGTATTGGTGAGCTTGTTCTAAGAGATGGATATAGATTTCAGGTGGGAACAAGATGGCGGATTTTGGAATGGTGCAGAATACTGGGCTGCTGTCATTGAAGACTTTAACTTCCCTAATGTTGACTTGCACCTCCCGACTTCAAGAGGGATCGATGGGACAGAATATGTTAGATGTGTCCAAGAAGAATTCTTGACACGGTGTGTGGAACAGCTGACTAGAAGGGGAGGGCATACTGGAACTAATTCTGGTTAATGAACCTGGTCAGGTGAGGGACCTCTCAGTGGGGCAGCATTTTGGTGAAAGTGACCAAAACTCCGTGAGCTTTAGCATTGATATGGATAAGGATGAAAGCAGACAAAATGGGAAAATGTTCAAATGAGGATAATTACAATGGGATAAAGCAGGAGCTCGGGAGAGTAAATTAGGACCATTGTTCATGGGAGAAAGCACAGAAGTAGATGGGCAATTTTAGGGACCAGGGTGTGGATGAACAGAAAGATGTTGGGGTCAAAATCCATACATCTCTCATGATTGCTGCACAGGTGGATAGGATAGTTAAGAAGGCCTGTGGGATGTTGGGCTTCATTAAAATGGGGATTGATTTCAAGAGTTGAGAGGTCATGTTGCAACTCTACAAACCTCTGGTGAGACCACACTTTAGAGTCTTGTGTTCAGTTCTAGTCACCTCATTATAGGAAGGATGTGGAATCTATGGAGAGGGTGCAGAGGAGATTTACCAGGATGTGGCCTGGATTGGAAAATGAGCCCTATGACTGAAGGTTAGCAGTGCTAGGACTTTCCTTTCAGGAGAAGAAGGATCAGAGGAAACTTCATAGGGGTCTACAATATTCTGAAAGGCACATATAAGGTGGACAGCCAGCACTTGTTTCCTAGGGCAGGAACAGCAAACACCATGGGACATGTACAAAGTGAAGGGCAGAAGGTTTAGTGGAGATATTTGGTTAAGTTTTTTTTACACAGAGAATTGTGGGTGCCTGTAATGCCTTGCCAGGGATACAAGGTAGGAAGTGTTTAGTTTTTTTTTGTTTGGAATACAATATATAGGTCAGCACAACATCAAAGGTCGAAAGACCTGTACTGTGCTATGAATGCTCTGTGTTCGGGTTGCCTTGTGAGAATATGGCATTCCACCAGGTTTTGTACTTTTTGCTTGAAAGTGATCGAGTTCTAATTTGCAGGCTGCCAGTGCATTTATAGCCAGAGAACCTGTATCAGATTCCTGTATGTAATAAGCTAGCTGACTACCAGCCCTGCTTTTGATAATCTATGGGTCAGAAAAAGGTGATAGCAACCTATTTCTTAAAAGAGTTATGCAGAGGGAGAGCACAGTGGCACAGCAGTCAGCAATGCTGTCACACAGAGTTAGTGATCCAGGTTCAATCCTACCTTTGCAAAACTGCCTGAAGTTTGCACATTTATCCTACAATGGTGTGGGCTTTATCTGAGGGCCCTGGCTTTACAAAGCTGTGTATATTAATTGGTCACTGTGAATTGCCCCTGGTGCGGGTGAGTGGCAGAATAAATCTGGGGAAGGGTGAAGCAGGTTGACGTGAGATAGGATAGATCACAGATAAATAAATGATGGGTAAAGGTGAGATTGTTCTAAGACTCAGCATTCACTTCAGGCCTGAATGGCCTCCTTCTATATAATATGAAATATGGAAATATCTGCTTTAGATGAAAACTATTCATTTACTTTTGTACATCATCAGATTTGAGGTATGTTAGTTCATTTTGAAGGACAGTTTGATGATCCTTTGTGCTCCATAATTGATTTTCTGGTGCCAATAAGATAAACTTGCTGGGCTTTATTTAGGTAAATGGGTCTGTAAAAATGTACTTGGCATGTGCCACCGCTACAAAATGTGGGCACCAGAGAGTTCAATGGATTTGAAGTCAGTGCAACAAATTTGGATTTCTGTAGTCTAGTCAATGGGTTCACTGAACTCCACACAACCAAACATGCAATAGTAAAAAGAAGGATCTCCATTAGTGTCATTTAAAGGATCATCCACAGGTAATAGATAGTCAATAGGAGTATTGAACTCAAAAGTAGGGAGGTTATGATGAAATTGTACAAGGCATTGGTGAGGCCAAATTTGGAGTACTGTGTACGGTTTTGGTCACCAAATTAAAGGAAAGATATAAACAAAATAGAGAGAGTGCAGAGAAGGTTCACAAGAATGTTGACAGGATTTCAAGGTTTGAGTTACAGGGAAAGGTTGTGCAGACTAGGGCTTTTTTCTCTGGAGTGTAGAAGATTGAGGGGGGACTTGATAGAGGTGTTTAAGATTTTAAAAGGGACAGACAGTAAATGTGGATAGGCTTTTTCAATTAAGAGTGGGGGGATTCAAACTAAAGGGCATGGTTTAAGATTGAAGGGGGAAAATTGTAAGGGGAACATGAGGGGAAATTTCTTTACGCAAAGGGTGGTAGGGATGTGGAATGAGCTTCCGGCAGACGTGGTTGAGGTGGGATCATTGGTTACATTTAAGGAAAGACTGGATAGTTACATGGAGAGGAGAGGACTGGAGGGGTATGGACCGGGTGCTGGTCAGTGGGACTAGGAGGGTGGGGATTTGTTACAGCATGGACTAGTAGGGCCGAACTGGTCTGTTCTGTGCTGTAAGTGGTTATATGGTTACTGCTTAATTTAGCCTTGACTGGGGCAACAAGTCTGCAAATTTCTGGAGCTGTCTGTGATTGTTTCAAACTTCAGAGGACTACAGGAAGTTATGCGACCAGTGAAGTTCTCTTTGCAAACCTCGATACTTCCACTTCTGCTATGAGGCCTGAATAAACTTGAATGTCTTCTGCAATTGAGTATAACTGTGAGAATAAGAAAATAAGGGAAAAGTGACAGGTTGTTTGAAGCAGTAATGGTGTCCATGGCATCAAACTTCAATGTGCCTTCTTGTAGGCTGCCTTTCAACATATTGTAGTTTTTCATCCATATATAGTCTGCTTGAAGGAATGTGAAGCAATTGACAAAGACAAATGTGTGACATTGAAACATCTAAATTTAAAGTACAAATCTTGCTTCATGCAGGCTGTCGCGGTCAGAGAATTCTGGGGATGTGGTGAACTGAGCAAATGTCAGGAGTGGTCGTGTTGATCCCAGACTATGGCAATTCATTAATTATTATCAGAACATTGAACATTGCAGAACAGGAACAGAACCTTTGGTTCTTTATCTCCACTGAACATGATACCAATTTAAATTGATCCCATCTGCCTACACATGGTCTATATCCCTCCATCACCTCCCCACCCAAATGTCTCTTGAACCTTTCCGTATCTCCTTCCACTTCCTTCCTGGATTCCAGCAACTCACCGAGTAAAAAAATTACTTGCCTTTGAAACCTTCCTTGAACTCTCCCTCTTTCATTTAAAATCTATACTCTTTAGCATTTGACACTTTCACACTATGACTATCTGCTCTATCCATGCCCATCATAATTTTATTCACTTATTTCAAGTCATTCCTCAGCCTCTGACCCTCCAGAAAAGATGATCTAAGTTTGTCCAACCATTCTTTGTAGCTAATACCCTCCAATCCAGACAATACTCTGTTGAACCCTCTCTACCCTCCCAAAGTCTCCACAACCTTCTTGTGGTGCAGCTACCAGACGACACGGGACCTTCAGTAATGTGGCTACATCAAAGTTTTATACAGTTTGGGTCCTTCATCAGGAACCAGGAAAACCGAGAAAAAACCTGAACAAAAAGATAGAGGAGGAGGAGGGGTCCAAATGGGATGCAGGAGGAGAAAGAGCAGGCCCGAAATGTTGATAACTTTTTACTTCCTGTGGATGCTGCGTGACTTGTTGAGTTTCTCTGGCAATTTTGTGCATTGTTATTGCCCGGTGCAGAGCATATTCATTGGTTTCACAACAGTTTCAAAATGTGCAGAAAAAACAGCACACAGCATTCACAAATGTTTCCCTCCAACTCCGTCAGCTCCTTTAAAAAGAAAACACATCTAGTCATAAGCAAAAGAATTGCAGATATTTAAAACACTAAGCAGGTCAGGCAGCATCTGTGGAATTTGAAACAGAGCTAACATTTCAAAGGCCCTTCTTCTGCTAACCTGCTGAGTGTTTCCAATGTGTTCTGCTTTTTTTTAATTAATGGTTTGAGCTCAGTCGACATACAGCTTGTTGCAACTCTCCTTGCAAGGGTGTTAACATTCTTTGGGTTCATATTTCATTCCATAGACCTTTGGTAGTTAATTCCTTGATTCAAATCTTCCACGGTGCTACCGTGCTCTGTCCTCCAAAGAATGTAGATATATGACTGTTTGTATCTCCTTTTCAATTGTGCTTTGTTTTTCTGTATTGTGCTAAACTCTCCAAGAATTCTACAGCTGGAGATGAAAAAAAATGTTGATGAGGAAAAGCCAAAACTTTGAGAGCGAACATGTATTCATAGTTGGGCCATGCTGTTCCTAACTGCTGATCTATACCATCACAAAAAAAACTTCTTATTTAAAATTGGGCCACTGTCTTTTTGCAAAGGGTAAAATTTGGAGGTTAGAGGCAGTTTCATGTAATTCTAATATGATTTTAAATAATAACGGTATACAGAATACCACATTGCCCTGTAAGTTCCTTAAACATTCAAAAATAAGAATTTAATTTGGGAAAAATTACTAATCATATTTTAATTTTAAATTTGTGCCTTTCCCCTTGTCTCCTCTCCTTTGTCTTCTCTCTGACTAATAGCATTCTCTGGGCCTTGGTGCAAAACATGCAGACTGGCAACCAAACAACATACTTACAGGCAAACAATACATGTGCAGGAAAAGTTTTTCATTTATAAAAACAAATAAATAAATATTGCTTCATGAATGAGGGTCTTGGATGGTTAGTGTGAGCAGTTCCTTTGGTCGTTCAGCATTCTCACTGTCCTTGGGTAGAAGCTGTTCCTCAGCCTGGTGATGCTCGCTCTCATACTTCTGTATCTTTTCCCTAATGGAAGCAACTGAAGGATGCTGTGTGCAGGGTAGGATGGGTCCTCAAAGATTTTGCATGCCTTCTTCAGACAATGATCCCAGTAGATCATGTCAATGGGAAGGAGGGAGACTCCCATGATCCACTCTGCCACTCTTATGGTCCTGTGGATTGACCTTCAATTAATTTCTCTGTAGCAACTCTATCACACTGTGATGCAGCTGGCCAGGATGCTCTTGATAAAGCTCCTATAGAAGGTTGACATGATGATGGCCAGTAGCCTTGCCTGCTTCAGGCTTCTCAGGAAGTGCAGTCACTGTTGCACCTTCCTGACAAGTGAGGAGATGATGAGTGTCCCAATAGGTCACTAGTTAAATGAACTCCAAGGAACTTGTGGCTCTCCACTGTTTCTACCATAGAGTTGTTGGTCCTGAAATCTACAATCATCTCCATTGTCTTGGGCACATTGTGACTCAGGTTATTACTCTCACACCATTTCACCTCTTCTCTGTCGTGTGACTCATCATTGTTGCTGATAAGGAAATAACTTGATGACACTGTTGAAGCTGGATCTTGTGATGCAGTCGTGGATCAGTAGTGTGAACAGAAGCAAGCTGAACACACAGCCAGTGCTCAGTGTGACAGTGCTCGATGTTCTGATGCTCACCCAGACATAGAGTAATCTTTCTATTAGGAAGTACAGAATCTAGTTACAGAGAGGGGTGTGGAGTCCCAGTGAGGACAGCTTCTCTACCAGCCTCTGGGGAATGATCATATTAAATACCAAGCTGAAGTCAATGAACAGCAGCCTGACACATGAGGCATCAGGTGGATCAGGATGGAATAAAGGGACAAGGCCACAGCATCATCTGTGGAATAGTTTCTTTTTTAGGTGAATTGAAATGGGTACAGTGTCTCTGGGAGGTGTGCTTTGATGTGTTCCATCACCAGACGCTCATCGCATTTCATAATGGTGGAGGTCAGTGCCACTGGGCAGTAATCATTGAGACCTGTTGTCGCCCTCTTGGGTACCAGGATGATTGTGGCTTTCTTGAACCATATGGGACCAATGGACTGCTTCAGTGAGGTGTTGAAGATGTCCATAAATACCTCTGTCAATTGGTCTATGCATTCCTACAGTTCTTGAATAGACACTGTTTGCTAACTCCTGCCCCATCAAGTCAAAATATTTTGCTCAAACACCACATTTCTGTAATAAACCCATTCCCACAAACATCACAATCGGTTTCAGAAACATAATTCCCATGTTGAAATTTCTCTCTGTTCTATGAAATGTTGGTGTATTATTCTAGGGATTTTGCCAAGCTTACAATTTCTTTAATGACTGATAGTAATCATGAGATTGGTATACGTATAGAAGGAGGAGGACATGCTGAACCATGATCAGGACGATACTCTTGCTTTTTAATAATACCTAAATGGAAGTTCCTGATGAAAACTGCAGAACTACCTCGGCATCTCCAAGTGCTTCTATTTCACCACATGAAATAATGTATTCTTCACATTCCAATAAAGGAAAGATTCTCAAAATAACTCATACTGCTATCATTTATGGCAGGAGTCCAAAAGGTTTGATCCATTCACCATAACTAGAGTAATGCTTCAATTGAATGTATCAAAGGAGTACAAATCAAATTTCACTTCAATTTATTAAGAATAAAATCTCTGGGGACAATGAAATTATTTTGGATGAAACTTTAAATTAGGACTTCCTTGTCCCTCTCAGATTAGTACAATAGATCCCATGCCAACAGTTGAAAAAAAAAATAGGGAAATCTTTCTGTGTGCCCCAGCCGATGTTTATTACCTAATAACATGACACAAAAGAAAAACATTTTTTTTCCCTTTGCATACACTGAACCTTAGTCTCTGTAGATTCAATGAAACAATTTAAACCTTAAATGCTTGCTTAGGAATTAATCTATCAATTGTCTAAATGTGCTACTTAATTGGTATTGACCTCAATGGAATGAATTTCAAAGAGAGTGTGCAATGGACTAGTACTACAATATATTGTGATTCAGTACAACTGACAAGCAATGAATTTTCAGGCAGCTTTTGTTTACTTCTCTTAAAGTAATTCAAGTAAAATTATTAAAAACCTTCCTAGCAACTAAGTTGGCAAGAGAATGATGGTGTTCGACTTAAATGAAAGAGACAGGATACATTTCAGAATTAGTTTAGACCGAGTCCTTGTGGTTTCTGTAAAAGAAACAATATTTTAAATGCTAAAAACATCAAAAAAATTTTATTCATTGCAGTTAAAGGATTAATTGCAGAAAAACCAACTCTGTGTGAAGCCACAGGATATTGGGCAAGGACCTCAATGAGTACTTCTCCGTTTTTACTGTGGAAAGAGACATGAGGACTGGGGAACTTGGTGATGTTAATGGAAATGTCTTGAGAACGGACTGCATTACAGTTGAGGAGGTGCTAAAGGTCCTGATATGTATGATGGTAGACAAATTTCCTGGGCCTGATCTGATTGGATCAGATTTATTGAGGTAAAGTTAGCATAGCAGTTAGAACAACGCTATTAAAGCACCAGCAAACCGAATTCGAATCCAGCGCTGTCTGTAAGGATTTGTATGTTGTCCACATGTCTACATGGGTTCCTCCTGGTGCTCCGAGTTTCCTCTCGCCCTCCAAAGATGTTTGGGGTAGGTTAATTGGTGTATTTAGGTGGTGTGGGCTCTGTATTAAATTAAATATAAATATTATCCATAGGCATGGCAAGAAGCTTGAGAGAAAAAAAATGCAGATGCCCTATCCCTGGCTGAGATTTATAAGTCATCATTAAGTAGAGGACCTGAATGACAGGAGGGTGACAAATGTTGGGCCTCTAATCAGGAAAGGAACCAGGGAAAAGCCTGTGAACACTGTATCTCAGTTCATGTGATAATAAACAAATCAATTGTCAGGCACCAAAACAGAAAATGAGGATATGATAGAAACTTAGAGGAAAATGCAGGGATTTTCATGATTTCTATGCCTGATTTGACCACCAGAACAAGGAAAAAAAATATTATGCACCCTAATGTCCCCGATGATCCTCAACTATCAGCATCCGAATATGACGTACAGGTTTCCTTCAGGAGAGTGAATCCAAGGAAAGCATTTGGTGCAGACAGAGTACCTGGCCGAATACTGAAAACCAGTGCTGACCAACTGGCCAATGTATTCATGGATATCTTCAACATGCACTTTAAAAGGGCATGGTATCTACCTGTTTCAAACAGGCCTTAATTAAATCAGGGCCCAAGGTGTGGTAACCTGCCTAAATGACTGGAAAAGATTGGTGAAATCCAGAGAAGGTCCTTTGCAGTCGGAATCAGGGGAATATATAATGGGGAATAAGGAAATGGCAGACCAATTAAATTCTTACTTTAGTTCTGTTTTTACAAGAGAGGATACAAATAACCTCCCAAGGATGTTGGGATACATAGAGACTAATGCAAGGGAGGAACTGAAAGAAATCAGTATCTCCAAGGACATGGTCTTGGGGAAATTAATGGGATTGAAGGCAGATAAATACCAAGGGCCTGATAATCTACATCCTAGGGTACTCAAGGAAGTGGTCATTCAGATAGCAGATGCTTTAAGAATTATTTTAAAGAACTCGATAGACTCAGGATCAGTACCCATGGATTGGAGGGTAGCTAATGTTACCCCACTATTTAAAAGGGGGGGTAGAGAAAAAGCGGGGAATTATCGGCCTGTGACCCTTACATCAGTAGTGGGCAAAATGATGGAATCCATTATTAAGGATGTAATAGCGGAGCATATGACTAGCAGAGAAGGGATCGGACGGAGTCAACATGGATTTACAAAAGGTAAATCGTGCTTGACAAATCTATTGGAATTCTTTGAGATAGTGACAGATAAAATAGATGGGGGAGAGCCAGTGGATGTGGTGTACCTGGACTTCCAAAAGGCCTTCGATAAGGTCCCGCATAAACGACTGGCTTACAAAATCAAGGCTCAAGGGATTGGGGGAAAAGTATTGATGTGGATTGAGAACTGGCTGGCAGGTAGAAGACAGAAAGTTGGGATAAATGGCTCGTTTTCTGAGTGGCAGGCGGTGACCAGTGGGGTACCGCAGGGATCTGTACTGGGACCCCAGCTGTTCACAATTTACATTAATGATCTGGATGAGGGGATTGGATGTAATATCTCCAAATTTGCAGATGACACTAAGCTAGGAGGGGTTGCGTGCTCCAGTGTGATTTGGATAAATTGAGGGACTGGGCAGATACATGGCAAATGCACTACAATGTGGATAAATTTGAGGTTATCCACTTTGGTAATACAAACCGGAGGGCAGATTACTATTTGAATGGCAATAGATTAAGAGATGGGGAAATGCAGAGAGACCTAGGGGTACTTGTACATCAGTCTCTGAAGGCGTGCATGCAGGTACAGCAGGCAGTTAAAAAGGCAAATGGTATGTTGGCCTTCATATCAAGAGGGTTTGAGCATAGGAACAAGGATACCTTACTGCAGCTGTACAAGGCCTTGGTGAGACCCCACCTGGAGTATTGTGTGCAGTTTTGGTCACCTTATCTAAGGAAGGATGTTCTTGCAATGGAGGGAGTGCAGAGGCGATTCACCAGGCTGATACCTGGAATGGCAGGAATGACTTATGAGGAAAGATTGCGCAAATTGGGATTGTACTCGCTGGAGTTTAGAAGATTGAGAGGGGATCTCATAGAGACATATAAAATTCTGGCAGGACTGGACAGAATGGATGCAGATGGGATGTTTCCAATGATGGGAAAATCCAGAACCCGGGGCCATGGTTTGAGGCAAACCATTTAGGACCGAGATGAGGAGGAATTTCTTTACCCAGAGGGTGGTGAATCTGTGGAATTCATTGCCACAGAGGGCAGTAGAGGCAGGTTCATTAAATATATTTAAGAGGGAATTAGATCTATTTCTTCAGTATAAGGGTATTAAAGGTTACGGAGAGAAGGCGGGGACGGGGTACTGAACTTTAAGATCAGCCATGATCTCGTTGAATGGCGGAGCAGGCTCGAAGGGCCGAATGACCTACTCCTGCTCCTATCTTCTATGTTTCTATGTTTACTCACATCAACAGTGATGAAGTGTCTTGAGAGGCTGGTGTTGAAGTACATCAGCTTCTGCCTGAGCGGCAACATGGATCCATTCCAAAACCACAGCAACAGGAAACACCACATGCCAGCACACTGGTCCTACGCAAAACCCTGGAACACAGGGACAGCAAAGATGCTTGGATCAGGATGCTCTTTATTAACTACAGTTCAGGATTCAACACAATTATCCCCTCAAAACTAATCAGCAAACTGCAAGACCTGGGCCTCAATACTTCACGGTCCAACTTAGATTTAGGTTTAGACATACAGAATGGTAACAGGCCATTTCAGCCCATGAGTCTGGGCCACCCAATTAATCTATACCCCCAGTATGTTTCGAATAGTGGGAGGAGACTGAAGCACCTGGAGAAAATCCACACAGACCCAAGGTGAATGTACAAACTCCTTACGGATAGCGTGAGATTTGAACCCCAGTCCTGATTGCTGGTGCCGTAAAGGTGTTGTGCTAGCCACTAAACCAAATGTGCTGCAGTGTTCCCAGGATTTCATCACCTTCAGAATCAATCAGTGCAGATTAAAAAGAACATCTCCTCCACAATCCCCATCAGCACCAATGCACCATAGGGCTGTGTACTTAAGCCTCTCCTCTACTTGGTTACACCTATGACTTCTTGGCTCAGTATGACAACAACGTCATTTTCAAATTTGCTTAAAATTCCACAGTAACAGGCTATAAAAAGAGGCAACAAGTCTCCATAGAGGAGGAAGATTGAAAACGTGGCTGAATGGTGTTCTAACAACAACTCCTCACTCAATGTCATCAAAACCAAGGAGTTGATTGCCAAACTGTAGTCAATAAAGGGCATTCAGTTGTACAAGGAAAAAAATCAGAGGTGTATGATCATTGGGGGAATCAGAGGTGGAAAGTGTGACCCAATTTAATATTCTTTGGAGTCATTATTTCAGAGGTCCTTTCCTTGACTCAACATGCTAATGTCATCATGAAGAAAGCACACCAGCACATCAACTTCCTAGGATTTCGGTATGACATGAGAAACCTTGGCAAACCTCTATTGTGAGAGTGTCACTAGAGGGAGTCAGAGACTAGTATATAGCAGCTCGAATGATTTAAGATGGATGCCTCCACATAGTCGTGAATGTGTTCTATAGCTAATAAATTATAGCTGTTTTAAAAGAATGCATTTCTTTATTAAAATAAAGAAACATAACATGATACCAGGAAAAAAAAAACACCAGGAGTGTGTAGTGAATATCAGTCATTATCAGCAGAGATATGGAGAGTGTACAATTTCCTGATGCTGTAAATTGGACTGGAAATGTTGACCACAGTGGAAGTTGTTTAAACAAAGATTTATGCTGTACTTGCAAGTCACTGGACTCAATAGAAAATCTGATGCATGGAAGATTATACTGCTACTTACTGTATTAGAGGTGTTCAATATATTTGTTCTTGCTGAGGCAGAGACCAGGGTAAGCTCGACAAGGTTATTGAGATGTTTGATGAACACTGTTCACCAAAAAAAAGGAAACATTCAAGAGGTCCATGCTTTGCTCATGCATGCAGCTGCAGGGAGAGAGCTTTGATACTTTTTTTTAATGGACATGAAATTAAAAGCAAGAACATGCAAATTTGGATTGCTGCAAGATTCAATGATCTATCATTAAATTGTGTTTGGGATTATTGATAAGAAAGTGAGAGAAAGGTTCCTGTGAGAGACAGAGCTTTCCTTAACTGGAGCTGTGAATATATGCCACACCAATGAAATAGCTCAGTAACACGCAAAAAAAAAAGATTTGGTGATATTGCAAATGACAGCATGGCTGTAGCCATAGTGGGTGTCCATGCATACAAGCAAAAAATGAGATAGGAAACAATAAAAACTTGACATGGAACTCAACATGCACCAAAACAATGCTCAGCCTATGAAAAAAATCTGTAACAAGTGCAAAGGGCAGAATCACTATGCAAAGCAATGTTTTTCCAAAGGGAAACAAAACAGAAGTGGAAGTGTGCACACTGTACACACTCTAGAATAAACTGCCCTCAGTGATATACTTTTTATGGACAGGAAGATTACAAACCAACAGACACTAAATGGGTAAGCATGAACAGAATCGTGCAGGACAAGTGGACTGTGTCTTTACATACAAATGGAACAAATATTCCTTTTAAGATGGACACAGAGGCAAAGATCAGTTTGATCAGTGAGTATGAGATCAGAACATCGGCATGAAAGGCATATGTAAACTCACAGTAGTTCCAGATGAACATTATTCACTGCTTGGTGATAAAGCATGTGAAATGTAAGCCTAGTCAAGAGGATGTACCACATTAACAGCCAATACACAGAACAGCATGCATTGGATCAATTTCCAGACATCTTCAAGGGGTTTGTATCCTACCATTCACCTATAAGATACAGTTAAAGGAAGACTCTCAGCCAGTAGTGAATGCCCCAAGGCAGGTTCAAGTGCAACTAAAAGAAAAGTTCAAGCAGGAACTTGACTGAATGATGTTGTTAGGGGTCATAAATAAAGTGGAGGAGCCCATAGAATGGGTGAATTCAATGGTGTATGTCTATAAGAAGAATGATGACCTATGCATGAGCATGGTCCCAAAAGACTTGAATGCCATTATAAAGAGGAAACTTTAACAGATTCCAACCAGGGATGAAATTACAAGTGAAATGGCCGGTGCAAAGGTTTTCACTAAATTGGATGCATCCCAGGGCTTCATTGTTTCCCTGTGAAGATAGCACAAAATATTGTACATTTAATACACCGTTTGGCTGATACTCCTGTCTGAGGATGCCTTTTGGAATTTCCTCTGCTCCGGAAGTTTTCTATAGGACAATGGAGCACATCATAGAAGGCATAAATGGCGTACGTGTGCACATGGATGACATGATCCTATGGGGATCCACACATGAATAATACAACACGAGTCAGGTGTGGAGAGAAGAGCAAGGTTAAAGCAATTTTAGAGATACCCAGACCCACTGACAAAAATGGTGCATTGAAAGTGATGGAAATGATCAATTTTGTTTGTAAATTCATACCAAATCAGTGTTCCAAAACAATGTATCTAAGGCAATTGTTACAGGACAAATGTGAATTCAAGTGGACAGACAACCATGAGGAAGAATGGGGACGACTGAAAATCATTCTAACTACAGAACCAGTGCTTTTGATGTTCTGTGATGCATCCAGAAGGATCAAAATATCTATGGCACTTCAAAATATGGAATAGGTGTCATATTACTTCAGGCTGTATGAGAAAATTGGAGGTCAGTAGCACACACATCAAGGACGATATCAACATCTGAATGTCAATATGTGCAGATAGATAAAAAATGTTTTGGTCTGGTCTATGGTCTTGAGAAATTCCGTAGTTATGTGTATTATCTACTAACATTCATGGTAGAAACAGACCACAAGCAATTAAGTGCGATAATCAAGAAAACTCTCAGTGAAATGTTGCCAAGAATCCAAAGACTGATGATGAAACTACTACGTTATGACTTTGAATTGGTTTACACACCAGGGAAACTTATTGTGTTAGCTGATGCATTATCCACAGCAATGATATAGAGTGAAACACAATGAGCATTCCATAGAGACAGATGTGGACCTCTACGTGAACCTGATCACTGAATCTCTTCCCATATCTGATATGAAATCCAAGCTAAAATAGAAAAGGACACAGTTCTACAGAAGGTCATCAAGAATCTAATGGCTTAGAGGTAAATGTCAGCCATATTACAACATCAGAGCTGAGCAGAGTATTGTCAATAGGTTTCTACTCAGACAGAGTAGAATTAGCATTCCTCAATCACTGTGACAAGCGATGCTGAAAAAGATGCATGAGGGGCACCTTGGAATGGAAAAATGCAAGAGAAGGGTCAGAACTGCTGTTTATTGGTGAGGGATAAATGCTGATATTAACAGGATGATTTCAAGCTGTGAGACCTGTTTGAAACATCACACAAACCAGGCAAAGGAACCCATTGACATAATTGACTTACCAGTGGAATTGTGGCAGAAAATTGGGACTAAACAGTTCCAGATGGATGGAAATAATTACTTGATGGTTATTGACTATCTAATCAAACTATTCGGAGATTGTGCTGCTTCCTAACATGTCTGCTGCTTGTGGGATCAAATATATGAAGTCAATCTTTGCAAGACATGG
Organism: Narcine bancroftii; assembly: GCF_036971445.1. Lineage (NCBI taxonomy): Eukaryota > Metazoa > Chordata > Chondrichthyes > Torpediniformes > Narcinidae > Narcine > Narcine bancroftii. The sequence continues at coordinate 152,027,730 of NC_091471.1, forward strand.
AATTCCTCAAATTGTCTACAGTGACAATGGACCATGATACAACTGTAGAGAATTCCAGAACTTTGCAGAAGAGTATAATGTTTGTCTTGTGACTTCAAGTCCTCTGTATCCACAGTCAAATGGTAAAGCAGAGAAAGTAGTTCTTATAGTTGTTCAAGAAAGCTCTAGACAGTGGCTCAGATCCATATCCAGCTTTGTCACTTGAACATGGCATGTCTCCTGCTGAGTTTCTGATGTGACATAGACTATACACCACATTATCCTACTCTGCAGACCCAAACAAGAATAGAGATGTCAAAGATGTCGAACAGAAACAAATGTGTCTGTAATAGAGACAAAAAAAAAAACAAACTATGACAAGTCAGCAAGAAGCTTTGGGCCATTAGCATATCATGACACAGTGAGACTTAGAATCTCTGACTCAGAGATTCCAACACTTTGGACAAAAAGGCTACTGTTCTCGAGGAAGTAAATCCAAGATCCTACGCTGTCAGAATAGAGGATGGACTAATACTGAGGAGGAATAGAAAGAGCCTGCTGAAAATGCAAAAGACACTGCAGGAACAGACAAAGGCAGAAAATCCAGCCTGCATAGCAGCAGAGGAAACACCATCAGTGCTGGAAGTACAGGTATTCCTCAGCTTATGTCCATGTTCCATTCTGGCTGATCAGTCATATCTCTGAATGGATGTATGTTGGATTGGCACTGTATCTGTGTTATAGTTCATCGAATTCAACATGGCTGCCACCAAGGCCAGCACTCGTGAGAGCTTTGCAACCAGCCAGCTCTTGTGAGAGGCTTTATTTACCATAGACACCCGTAAATGGGTAATTTTTATGTTTTCTTTATTTTTTTAAATGAAAACCAGTCATATGTGTATGGATGACCATAAGTCGCATAGGTAGTAAATCATGGAATACCTGTAGTGGACAAGCAGAGCCGACATAAGTACCCGTATTAAGAATATATCCACATGTGTTATCAAAGCACTTGACAGGCTTAATCTCTAAAAGAAAAAAAAAACTGCATACTTAAAGAGTTTATGCTACTGATGTGTTTACATTTGTGTTTAACTGTAAATTGAAATGAATATGGTATTAGTGTGTCATGTTGGTAGATTAAACATCTCAAGGAAAGGGGATGTAGTGATAGAGTACTAGTGATCCTCTTGACCACTAGAGGGAGTCAAGACTTTCTTTGTGGCAGCTCATTGGATACAAGACAGATTCATCCACATGGTGATGAATGAGTTCTATAGCTAATAAAGTTTTGTTGTTTTAAAAGGACCCAAGTTTATTTATTATAATAAAAGAAACATCACACTTCCACAGATACCTAATGGAAAATGTACTGATTGGCTTCATTACAGCCTGGTATGGGGATACCGATATCTCTGAGCAGAAAACCCTGCAAAATGTAATGGACACAGCCCAGAATATCACAAGTAAAATTCTCCCCATCATCGAGAAAATCCATATGGAACGCTGCCATCAGAGAGCAGCAGCAATAATCAAGGATCTACACCTACAAGAACATGCTGCTCTGTTCTAGCTTCTGCCTTCGGGTAAGAGGTACCGATGCCATGAGGCTCATAACACCAGTTATTACCCTTCTGTCATCAAACACCAAAACAACAGACTCAATCCAAAACCATTTAATGACTCTTGCTTTGCACATTATTTATTACTGATTTTTTTCCTTTATTTGCATGGTTTGTTTACATTTCATTCCTTGCATTCCCCTCTCCCTTTCCATACATACCTTTTTTCTTGAGTACAGTTTGCATTTTTGATAAGGTTCGCAGGAAATAGAATTTCAGGATTGTAAATGATGTCATGTATGTACTTGGGCAATAAATTGGAACTTTCTAATTAAGAGTCTTCTAATATTTCTAACAAATATATTTTGCCAACACGCTAATGTTAGCCAGAAAAAGAGATAATGAGCACTGCAAAAGCACAGTGCTGCTGCCTCACAGGTTTTGTCACTCACATTCAGTCCTAACCTCCCATGCTGGCTCTGTGGAGTTTGCTTATTCTCCCTGTGACTGCAGAAACTTCCTTTGGTTGCTCTACTTTTTCCCCCACATCCCAAACACTAACTGGTTAGTAAAACCACTACAAATTTCCCCTAATATCTTTGGATTTTTGGCAACATTTCACTGAGATTTTTCTTGATTATTGCTATTAATTGCTTGTCTCTGCCGTGAATGTCGATAGTTGATGGGAGGGGGGGGGGTGTGTTAGAATAGATTACATGGGGAAATAGGATTGCCTATGAGCTGGCATGGGATTAAATAGACCAAAATGGCCCTCTTCTATGTTGTTAGAAGATATGGAAGCATTTCTCAAGTGGGTTCCACAAGCTATATTAATGTTGGGGGGTTTGATGATGACACTATCCAGAGGGAATCAGATTACATTCCAAAGATGGGTGAACTGTTTAGAAACAAGCGAGTTAATTTCAGAGGATTTGTAGTCTTTAACACTTATTTGCCAACCATTTCCCATGATGAAATACAATTTTGCTTGAGTAGGAAATCAACAATAAAGTCCAGTGGACAGTGACTAGAAGATAACATGACTGAAGTTGGCTGTGGTCTCTCCAAGCTGACCATCTAATGGACTTATTGAAAGATTGAAAGCAGTGCATTAGTTATGTTAGCAAATGCTATTAAACATCAATTCTGTTCACTGGCAAACAAATAGATCAACATCAGCTCATGACCATTAACAAGAGACAACCAATATTAGATGCATTTTTCTTTTGCAGTTGTGACGTGCATTTTAGTGTTATTGTACTGAAGCTTAATGTTACAGTATCATTTCATGATGAGGAAAAATTGTCCTGCTACAAACAAATGTTAACATTATTACCATCATGATTATTACATCTAAAAGAATGAAGATAGCATACAGTAATTTTGGCATGTAGCCATTTAATGTTAACACAATTGGCCAAATGTTTGATTGCTCTTTTAATAAAACATGGGAATATAAACAAAATTGTCCTCCCAGGCATTTGCTTGTCTACAATAGTAAGTTTTTCATTATATTGAGCAAGCTGGATCAGACCTAAAACTTTAGAAAACTTTCCAGAGGTGCAAATAAATTAAACTGATGCATAATGAAAGAAGGATTTAGTGGTGGTGAAATAAAGTGAGAAAGAAGAGATACATTTTGACAGCATCAAGGAAGAGTTACAGAACATAGAATTTAGGGATTAAAAACATGAAGGCTTCTTAAACAAAAAAATAAAATAAAATTTTGGTAAATATTCAACAGATCAACAGCATCCGCCCAGAGTGAAGCAAAATTAGCCTTTCAGGTCAAAGACTTTTCATGACTGACCTGAAATATTAACTCTGCTACTTGTGCCATGGATGCTATTGATCCTACCAATCACTTCTGGTATTTTCTGCTTTTATTTCTGATTCCCAGCACTGGCTGAGTTTTTAAAAAAATTCAAACCATGATTTATCAAGCACTTTTCAACCAGTAGTTAATATATCTCTTTATCTACAAGGATAGTATTAAGATTTTCAGTGATAATCAAAATCTTTGAAGCACATTAAAGAAGCATGCAGAATGGAAACAGGCCCTTGCATCAATTGAAATGCCAGAAGTGTTCAACCAGCTGTCTGCATTCATTCCATTTTATTCTTCCCATGTTCTTGTCAGTGTCCCCCAACCCCTAACCACTCCCCACCTAACCACTCCCCCCCCCCCCCCCCCCCAGAATCTGTTACTCGCATACACACTGGGGAAGTTTGCAGTGATTAATCAATTCACCAACCTGCATGGTTTTGGGGTGCAGAAGGAAAGTGTGGCACCTGGTGGAAACACACAAGGTCAGTGGGAAAGTGTGTGAAAACCACATGGCCAATTCAGTGGTGGTGAGGCAGTAGGTTTACCAGCTATACCACTTGTAGCTTCTGATTAAACCTGGGATGAATAATTTTGCTTGCAGGATGGTTCATTTTTGAGGCAGCTGCTTGTTTATGCAGTTCAGATCTTTCCCTCTCAGTGTGTCAATATTCAATCTCATGAAAATCACAGGTAATCATTGGAAATAGCTGGACATCCTCATTTGTACAACACTGATAGGCTGCAGGTTGGAAGGTACCGTAAATTTTTAAGTATAATGCGGAAAAACATTTCCCCCCTTTTTCCCCTCAAAAATGGAGGGGTTGCATTAATACTTGAGAGTAAAATTTTAAAAATTTATTTCTGCAGGTGAGTGGGTGAATGGTAGACAGCAGCGCGACCCAGGTTGCTGGGCGGGTGAGCGTGACTCAGGTGGCCGGGTGGGCAGGCGAGCGGCAGCGCGACTCAGGCGGCTGGGCGGGCGAGCAGTCAGTTAAGGAGCATCTCAAATGAAGAAAAAATATATAAAAGAGATGGAGGAGTTTATGGAGGAATTGCTGGAGCTTAAGATCTTGGCTGTTTGGTTCCTGATGTTGGGGTAATTAAATATGCAAAGGAGCAGAATATGAGAAGTGCTGATATGTCAGGTAGTTACACAGCTTAAGGAATTCTAGAAACAAGGAGAGTGATGGGCCATGAGAGATGGCAGTGTGACTCAGGCGGGTGAGGGGAGCAGGGGTCAAATTATACACGGGGTAAAAAAAATTCCCCTCAAAAATGGGGGGGGTGGTCGCATTATACACAAATATTTATGGTAATTGCACTTAGCCAACACATTTGCTCAGGTCTTACCACATTTCCTGACCAAATGGTGCCAGCAGAAGTTATCTGGTCATTCTAAGCCCACAAAAAAACAAATGACAATTTGCCATATATCTTAGTCCTTGTTTGTTCATCTATTATATAAAGCATGTTTGGTGCAAACTCCCAAAGTATCAATCAAGAATCTCACAGAACCCATAAGGTACAAGACTTTGCCCAAATCATGCCTGCATTCCTTTTTTAATATCATAGTCAATTCTCAAATTCTAGTCTAATTTCTTGTCCAAAATATGTCCAGAAATTTATTGACCTCAGCCTTCAATGTGAAACAAGCACCCCAAATGACAACCTATTCCTTTACAGTTGGAAAAACTCCAAATTTTCACAACGCTATGAATGAGGAAAACTTTCCATCTCAGTTTTAAATGGTTGGCCCTTCCTGAGATGAGTTCAATATCCTCCATCTGTGAAGGAAATTCTCTCCATATCAAAAGTGTAAAACCCACTCACAACATTTCATATTTCAAATGAGTTTGCCTCTCATTATTCCAAGGCCTTTGCTATCCTCACAGGACAATATCCCTCTTGACCCTGTAGTTAATCTAGTAAACTTTCATGGCACCATATCTAATAATATCAAATCCATTCTTGAGCATGGAGATCAAAATTGAACAATTCATTCTCGATGCAGCTCACTAAGCAACTTTCATACTCTGCAACGAATGCCAAGAAATCTTCCCAACTGCTTGCTGAACTTGCATGTTAATTTTTAAAATCAAATCCCTTTAAGTTGCAACTTTTAATGTTTTCCCCATTTAAAATGTATTGTTTCTTTAAACTTCCAAAGAAAATAACCTTATTTTTCTCCACTTCATATTCCATTTGCCACCTTTTTCTGATTCACTTTACCCATCTAAATTTCCTTTGACCACCATTTGTTTAATGTCCACAGTTTATTCCCACCTAGCTTTGCATCAACAGCAAATGTGGATATATTTATCTTAGATTCACCAACTACCTGTAAATAACTGATGGCTAACATGTAGGCTTATGACATCCCATCAGTAAACTGAACATTTATTCTTTATCTTTGTTCAGTCATGTAGCAGTCCTCTATCTGTGTCAACTTAAAAGCACATCACATGCTTAATTAACAATTTTCCACACCTCAATCTGCCACCTCTGGAGGCTGTGAAAAATCCAATTGATTGTATTAAAATATACATGAAAATGACATATATTTATATATTTTAATTTTGAGTTCTGATCTTGCATATTTAAATTTTAGCAATCAAAATATTTTTTTTTTAAACAGAACCTGTAAAATAATAGCATGAAGTGAATTGTAAGTAATTCTCCTCAGAAAGGTTGGAGAGGAATTAAATGAAAAAAAAGTCACTTGGTTAAAGGCACTTTTGATGTGAAATGAAAGATGTTTTGTTCACAGAACACCGTTCATTAAAAAAAAAATTGCTTGAGGCATGATATTCAGCCTGTAACTGAGATTCTGAGCTCATTCTCCTTGAGGTGTACATGACTCAACCAAGACTACTTCCTGAATGAGCAAACTGAACATCACCAGAGGAAATGTCTAAATACCAGAGGTTTGCCTAAAGGCAGGGAAGTGAAGAGAACCCGAATGTAAAACTGGCAGTCGATGATTTCAGAATTGTATGTATTATTCATCCTCGCTGCTAAGTGCAAAAATCAAGGTGAATTCAATTACGGCAACTCTTGAATGATCTAACCCTCTGCAAATGGATAGAATTTAATGTAACCAGAAAATAATTCTCTCCAATAAAGCAGAAAATGCTGGAAACACTCAGTGGGTCACATAATATCAGTGGAAAAGGAAACTGAGTTTGTTTTGAACCTGAGAACACTTCATCAGAAATTTGAAATTTTGCCTTATTGGTTTAAGTTGGACAAAAAAATTAAAATTCTAATTAAATGGTGGTTAATTTGATGGTGCTTTATTACCTTAGCATGACAGTCAGATGATGAACATAAGAGATCAAGTGTCAAATCAGTAGTTGAACCCACAACCTTCTAACTCAGAGGTGCAGCTGTCACCCGTTAGGATGGAGGGGACGTTATCAAGCATCAAATCCCTATGTATCATTCCATAGTCTTAAACAATTTCATCACTTGTGCAACATCAAACTATCAAAAACAAAATCTCCAAGATCTGTTGTAAAGATGCCTAACCTTTTATCCAGGGTTGTCATGACCAGACACCTGCTGTTGTTCAGAATCATCCAGATATTGAAATCATTTTAAACTGGCCATCCCTTTAAGTCTGCCCGAGTCCTGCCACCGTCTCTCCCTTCTCTCCCCCTCCCACCCACCCAAGTCACACTGCTGTCCCTGTCCCCCTTGCCTGCCCATGTTGAGCTGCCATCTCTCCCCCTCCACTCGCCTGAGTTGCACTACTGTTTCTTTCTTTCCCCCCCCCCCCGCCCCCCGCCCTCCGCTGTAACAGCACAAGGGGAATGGCCCCACTTCTCGGTTCCCCTGTGGTGCCAATGGTACAGTGGTTTCAGCTGCATGGGGGATTATGGTTAGCAATGATGACCATTGAGCCGCCGCTGCAAGGCTAATTGAAAGCACAGCAATGCTGGATAAGCAATTCAGAGGCACTTATAAAGTGCAGACTTTATAAAGTGCAGACATGTGTATTCTGTGTATCGCCTTAAATTGCAATAAACAGTGCCTTACACAAAGTGAAGATGAATTGATAAAACTAACTGTGGATCACCAATCCTCATCTGAAAAAGTCATATTAACATCACACTCCCAATCATATTTAATCTTAGCTATTGGGCCTAGTCTTAAATTCAATAAATCAATATAAATACATGATATCAATCCGCTGTGAACAATTTGTAGATCAAAAAGTGTATCAAGTATATTTGAATCTGCAATTCTAGGAAAAGCATTCAATTTAGATGGAACAAAATTCCTAACTTGCAAATATCTATGAGAAACCTTAAATTTAACAGACAATTGTACAAAAGTAGCAAAGTTATTTTGAATAACTAAACCTTTAAAATTTTTAATACCAAATCTGCACCATTCTTTAAAACCTTTATCCAATACTGAATATGGGAATAGATGGTTATCCATAACAGAACTAGCCAGAGAAAAATTATTTTAACCAAAAAATTTCCTAAATTGAGCTCACATTCTCAACCCAATTCTCATTATTGGATTATGTCTCAATTTTGAAAATGAAAAGATTAAAGTGGAACCTAAAATTGCCAATATAGATGATTTATTGGAAAAGTTCAGTTCTATTTCTTCCCAAGAAGGGCGACTTACTAATTTATCAAATTTTAATTATAAAAGTAAACTGCGTATAATAATCGCCCAAAAGTAAATCGAAAATTTGGAAGTGACGTTCCCTCATTCCTAGTATTTTTCTGAATGGGCTTTACTTATACATGGTTGTTTTCCTTGCCATATAATGAAAAAATAACCAAATCTTTGATAAGTTTCTTACAAATTTTTGAGATAGCGATTTGTGAATATTGAAATTGGTCTTTAACTATTTTAAACAGTAATTTAGAATACAAAGAAAGTGATCCTTTTAAAAGTTAAAAGTTCTCAATTATGTAAATTTATTTTATATCTGAGGCACTGTTTATTACAATTCAAGGTGATACACAGAATACACATGTCTAAACTCAAATTATCCCATTTCTACGTGAGTGTTGAACCATTTTGTGAAAAGTGTAACATTTTGAAGCCTCGATGATTCATATATGTTTGGGAATGTCCTAAATTAGGAAGGTATTGGCAGAATATTTTTCACTCTCTGTCAACTATTTTTAAGATTAAATTAGATCCATGCCCTTTAACTGTCCTGTTTGGTTTTTCACATGAGCCAGATAAACTTTTACTGGCATCTCAAGAGAAGGTTTTAGCTTTCAGCACGTTGGTAGCCAGACGAGCAGTTTTAATGAAATGGAAAGCTGAACTCTCACCGACTCATGCACAGTAGCTACAGGATGTAATGACATATTTGAGTTTAGAGAAAATTAGTATAATATTAAATATAAAAAGTTTCAGTTTGAAAAGGTGTGGGGCCCATTTATCGAATACTATCATACTGGCCTTCTTAGGTGATTTGGGTACTCTCATGCTGACCCATCCGACTTCTGAGGTCGTTACTTGATCCATCTTTGTATTTCTCTTGTATCCTTGATTAGAAGGAGGGGTTAGATTAGATTTAGGGTTTTTTTTTCTTTCTTTTAAATAAGTGGATTTATGGGGTTTAATAATGATTATCCTGGATAATATCACTTTTTTCAGATTTTATTAAGCTATAATGCGATTTGTTATGATAGTATTTAACTGGTTTACACATATAATCATTTTAATAGACAATCACATTTAATAATGGGATGGAAGGTAAATTGTCATATTGTACATTTACTTTAATTTTAGTTATTTATATGTTATCATTTTGCCTTTCTTTATTAATATCTTATTTATGGATTGTTAACTAAATTTAAAAAATTTTAAAGGAAAAAAATTAAAGTAGTGGAATGACATGGGATAGTCATGAGTTGAGTGAGGGTCATGCTTGATGGGTAGGGTGCAGTGAACTGGGATTCACTGGTAGTGTTTCGTGCTGATGGTTTGCTCCGCCTTCCGGCTCTGCCCCATCTGCTCACCTAAAACCCTGGTTTCCCACCTAAACTCAGAAACCTTCTGAAGACTACTGTGAAACCCTACCATAGAAGATGATAAAAGCATTTGTCCCCCTCCAGTCATGAGAGCTGTTATCCGCACTACAATTTTATTAGCTTATTCCCTAAATGATGGAAGTGCTACTCAAGCCTGATATGCTGCTGATGGGCCCTCTGTCCCCAGTGGGGCTGAGGTGTTCATGTACTGGCTAGACTGCTTCAGTCCTAACTGAATGCAACCAGAGACATCTTCCACACTAATGAACTCAGGAGGTCTGCACTCATTTTGAGGGTAGGAACGAAAGGGTATGCAGTCATTGGGGACTGCTCTATGTATAATGCAGCCATCAAGGCTTTGAAGGCTTGGTACCTGAAGTCGCAAAATGAGGCCCTAGCGTGGCACCAACTTGCTCTACATTGCCAATGGCCAGGAGGGACCATCAATGGTCACCTTCTGGATCTGTGGACACTTGCCAAGAAGTGCAGGTATGAAATGGCTACAGGACATGTTCGTGAAGAACAGATCCGAGACACTCTAGTCATGGGGTCCACTCGAGGTACTTGTGGCAGCGACTGCTTGAGTCGGGTAAGAAGGACCTGGCTAGCCATGTTGAACTGGCCAAATTGTTATAACAGGCCAAGCTCAAAAACAACAACCTCGAAGCCAGCGAGTTCACTCACCCAGGTGACCCCTTCAGGGACTGGATGCGCACGCTACCCCAGCCCTATCAGCTGCCATTTCCTGTGCTAAGGAGTTCTTTTTCTGCAGCAAGAGCCAACATCCCTGATTTTGTTGCCCAGCTAAAGACTCAGTGTGTTCCAACTGTGACAATAAAGGGCACTGGGCAAGGGTTTGCCATGTGAATAGAAGCCCATGGAAGTCCGCAGCCTGAACTGTTCCCTGCTCCGATTCCAGCCCCAAGCCATCTGCCCGGAATTCACCCGAGACCACTTGCTGCCCTACACGCCAATGGAGGGTGGCAGTGGCAGTGAGGAAATGGTGGCTATCTTGCCCTGACACAAATTCAAACCCTGCGCCATCATCATCAGAGGAAGAAGGAGGGCCGCCATCTTGCCATGTCACAAGGTCAATGCCACACAGCGCAACACAAGATGGTGGGGGCCACTTGATTGAGGAGAATGGAGTCTCTGTGGTCCAAGATCAGGACAGATCTCACCAGCTCAGCAACTCCATAGTGACTGAGAAGGTAAATGGACATTCCACTAAATGCCTAATTGACACAGGCTCTACTAAAAGCTTCATAGACTCACTGACTGTGCAAGAATACAACCTCAAGATGTATCCTTCAAATTATCGTATATTCCTGCATCTCATTCACATTCTACGCGTATTCTACAGCATTGTATAGTACATCTGTCATTTGAAGGGGAGAAATTCTATAAATTTCGCTTGTATATACTTGATGAATTGTGCGGTCTGGTGTTGTTGGGTCTCGACTTCCTGTCACCTTAAAAGCATGACCTTGGAGTATTCTGGTCCCCTCTCCTCATAACAGTTTGGAACAGGGGGCTTCTAAAATCAAAACCCACATGCAGCCTCTCCTCACTGAATATCGACCCCTCCACCCCCACCACTTTTTCCTAATCTGTCCTCGGACTGAAACTCTGTTGCTACCAAGAGCAGGAGGTAAAGCACAGCAGACTGTGATTTTATAAAGTCTGAGACACAATGTCTACTCAACGAAGGGATCCTCGAACCTAGCACCAGCCCATGGAGAGCACAAGTAGTAGTGGTAAAAGGGGAAAGCAAGTCTAGACTAGTAATTGACTATCGCCAAACACATTCCCTTGAATACCCCTTCCCTCGAACTTCAGACATGGTGCATGATTTTGCGCAGTATCAGGTCTATTTGACCATCGACCTGAAGTTGCTTATCACCAGCTGCCAATCCATTCTGAGGACCAACCATATATGGCATTTGAGGCTAATGGCCATCTCTATCAACTCTGGAGAGTCCCTTTCGTTATCACTAATGGGGTTTCTATCTTCCAGAAGCAGATGGACAGAATGGTAGATGAGTATGGGTTGAAGGCTACCTTCCCCTACCATGATATTGTCACCAACTGGAAGACTATGACGCCAACCTCCAGAGTTTTCTTCACACGGCGAAAGCCTTGAACCTTCACTTAATAACTCTGACAAGTGCATGTTCAGGATTAAATGGCTGGCTATCCTTGGCTATGTGATGGAGAATGGCATCATTGCCCACGATCCTAAGAGGATGTGTCCCCTGTGAGAGCTCCTCGTTCCTAGGACCACGAAGGCTTTCAGGAGTTGCTTGGGATTTTTCTCATATTACGCCCATTGGATCCCTCAATATGCCAATAAAGTTTGCCCTCTCTTAAAAGCCTCTAATTTCCCCCTCTCAACTGAAGCCCAAACGGTTTTTAACTACCTCCTGAATCAAATTGCAAAAGCCGCTATTCATGTGGTGGACAAGAATGTACCTTTACAAGTGGAAAGCAATGCTCAGACATAGCCCTGGCTGTTACCTTAAACCAGATGAGCAGGCCGGTTGCAATTTTTTATTGGACATTGCAAGGCCACACACTCCGGAACTCATCTGTGGAAAAGGAGGCTCAAGCCATTTTAGAAGCCGTGAGGCAATGCTACCTGGCTGATAGGAAATTTATGTTCCTCACTGACCAGCCCTCAGTCGCATTTATGTTTAATAATGTCAAGAAGGGCAAAATCAAAAATGACAAAAGTGCTTGGTGGAGGATCGAGCTCTGCATCTACAATTTTGACATTACCTATCATCCAGGAGCACTTATGACCCTCCAGATGCCTTATCCAGAGGAAGCTGTGCCTCTACACACCGGCCAACTGTGGTCTCTGCATAATGTGCTCTGTCATCCAGAGGTTACCTGCATGGCTCATTTTTTCAAGGTGCGCAATCTGCCCTAATCCATGGAAGATGTCAGGGAAATGATCAGGTCTTGCCAGGTCTGCACGGAGTCAACCCGCTCTTCTATTGCCCCGCAAAAATGCACCTAATCAAGACATCCAGGCCTTTTGAATGCCTCAGTGTCATTTTTTAAGGGCCTTCTCCCCTCCACATACGGGAACACCTTCTTCCTCTCTATAATGGATGTGTACTCCCACTTTCTGTTCACTATTCCATGTCCAGACACATCCACTTCATCAGTCATAAAGGCCCTAGATTCTATTTTTGCCCTGTTTGTGTACCCCAGCTATATTCATAGCAACCAGGGCTCATCTATTATGAGTAATGAACTACATCCATACCTGCATGAGAGGGGCATCTCATCCAGCAGGACTACTAGCTACAAAACCCAGGGGAATGGGCACGTTGAAAAGAAGAATGCCACAGTCTGAAACGCTGTCAAACTGGCCCTGAAGTCAAAAGACCTTCCAGACTCACACTGGCAGGAAGTCCTCCCTTTAGCACTCCATTCCATCTGGTTGCAACTATGTACCAGGGCTGAAGCTATTCCTCACAAGTTCCTATTCAATTTCAAAAGAAGGTCAGCATCGGGAACTACACTCCTAAACTGGCTCACCACTCCTGGTCCAGTCCTTCTCAGGAAGCATGTGAGGAGAAGCAAGACCGACCCCAATAAGAGTGAAACTGTTCCACTCCAATCCCACATACGTCTATGTGGAATTCCCAGATGACAGAGAGAACACCATCTCCATCAGGGGCTTGGCAACTGCCGGAACCGAGACTCTGTTGCCTCAAGCACCCTGCGAGCTCATTCTTGCCACCCTCAGTCAAGGCCTCAAGGGATCCAGTTCAGGAGGAAAGTGCATCCCCCTCCACCATTGAGCTGGACACCCAGCCTGCCTCTCCTCCCTCACAAGGGGACCAGGAGTCCAAGGCCCTCCCAGTGTCTAAGGCACTGCACCAGGATCTGCAGACCCCCGGGCCGCTTAAAACTGTAAATTTTTAAATTACTGTATATTTTTCTTTTTTTCTGAAGCTATGTTCTCTATCTTCATTCACAAACCATAATTCTACAGCGAAGTGTGAATGCAGTGAACTGGGATTCACTGGTAGTGTGTTGTGTCGATAGCTGGCCCCGCCTCCTGGAGCCACCCCCATCTGCTCGCATATAACCCTGATTTCCCACCTAAACCAGAACCCTTCTGATGACTACTGTGAAACCCTACCCATAATTATAAGATAATAAAAGCACTTTACTCCCTCCAGTCATAAGAGTGTTTATTTGCGATACATAGGGTACTTATAAAGTAATGATACCACTAATTAGTGACACAGAACACGATGAGATACACGGGAGTAGAGCGAGGGTCGCATTGGATCACATTTGGTGCCAAACTTTGATGAGCAGATGTCCTCTACCAAAAGAAGTGCTGATTTTTGGAAGTTGCCTGTTTTCAGAATCCCAGAAAAAAGGTTAGGCACCTGTACAAGCAAACCTTGAAAATTAAAAGTCTCATATTCATGTAAATGAGTGCTATGGAATTTATGAAGTGTTTGCAGATATATTGATGATGAGATAAGAGTTTATTTTCATCGCATAGGTACAGAATGTTTAGATGCACTAAAATTCTTACTTGCTGCAGGCAAACAGGTCTGTAAAATATTGCCCTACAATAGTAGTGGTTTTGCTAACAAGCTTTGTGTGTTATTTTATCAAATGTTTTTTTGGAAGTTTATGTTTATGTATTTTCAAGTCAAGGCCAACAGTTCAAGGACATAATCATCCAGCAACTCACCTGGATGCTGCCAATGTTGAGAGCCAGTGTCTCACCAGCATGTCATTCTGAGCTTTCATGTAGTGGGCCTTCAAGCCTTCTATGGCAGACTCGAGCATTGCACTGTTCCTGATGACCAGGAACAGTTTGGGCCAAATTGAGAGGAAAGTGCAGATCTCGAGAGAGACTATTGGAGTTGAAGACATCTTGCGTGGCTGTCAGGTAGGACTGGAAGCACTCCAGCCAGTAGGCAAATTCCTCCGGGGCCTCTGGGGACAGAGGGTCGATCTGGAGCATGCCTGGCTTCAACAGGGCTTCCATCCTGCTTAAAAGTAAGCTATTAAAATTGTAACATGATTGATTGCACTCAGAGACAAGTGAGGAATACCAACACACTTTCAATAGCTGACAATCAATGGCTGGTAGATACAGATAGTCCTCAGGTCAATCTCAGTAATGTGGGAAAACCAGGGTTCATATTGGGGTAGGTGAGGGTGGAGCCAAGGGAGGAGCCAGCCATCTGAACAATGAATTCCAGTTCACTGCACACAGGTCCAGATCCACCCTCTTAACATCCCCTCCCAGATCCAGTGGCATGATGAGGTCCAAGACGGTTGGAGGGAGTTTTGTTGCTGTGAATAGCCAGAGCAAGCTTTGATACAAGGGATGCCCTTTCCACGCTTCACGGGTCACATTTGCTAGATGGCTGTTGAACCAAGGAGAAGGTTTGTTCCCCCCTTTGACAGGTCTTATTTTCATCCTGCAAGGTGTCTATCCACCCTCCGCAGCAGGAGGAGCCTGGCGGAGGAGCCAGTTTAATCACCGACCACCTAACTATTCAGCAGATAGCACTGGGTTACATGGTATCAGTAGCATTCAGATAATGACAGTGACTCAGACGAGATGATCGGGACCTGGGTATTATTTTGGGTATAAAACTTGTCAACAATGTTTTATAGAGCTGCCACATTACCTCAGGGCTCTTGAACTCAATCCCTTCTCATGATATCATTCTATGTGTTAACTATGAAGATAAGCAATGACACTATTTCCCATATTTTCCCTCAATCAGTGTCACTGAAGAAAATGATTTAGAGAGGACCCACCTGTACATGATTCCTGTCCATATCTCCCACCTTCCAATAATGGTTCCATTTTATATTGGCTGCAAGGCATTTTGAGACTTCCTAAGATTTGAAATGATTTTTCAAGGTTGCAATGTGCAATGCCACACAAGAAAAATCTGAAATGCATTTGTTATTTTTATTTAACCACATACACAGCAAGTTTACTAAGTAGGGATATTAAATCTCCACAGTACCTATGGTTACTGACAAGATCACTTATGAAATAGTTATGAATATTAATAGACTTTTATGACTAAGTAATATAAAACCTAAGGGAACAATAATCTGCTTATTTGCATGTTTTGTCACTTAATATATAAAATACATTCATTTCATTCCCCAAGGTGTAACAGATCTAGGTATGAACATACTCTGCTTATGCACCATTTCTTATCAATGCCTGTTCACATTATTATAAGAATAGCCTCTCATCTCATTGACCCAACATCTGAATATCTTCATACAATGCTCATTACATTTTATGGACCTTACCTACAGTTACAGAGAAAATAATATAAATTTAAGTCTATGCTCTGAATACTGATAGAGCAAAATCATGGTGGTTCAGAAAATTGTGGAGTAAATAACAATTTGCAAATGTTTCAGGTGTAAACAGTTTTTGTAACTTCAGAAGAGCTTACTGTATTGAATTCTAACATTAGGAATTATGCCAAAGCAATCTGAGCATTATAAATATCTGAACTTCATGTTTTATTTGTTGCATTAAGAGAATACCAAGCAATTGAAGTGGAGAAGGCCATTCCATTCATTCCCTCAGTCTCCACGCAGCCCCTTCACACTGTTTCATCACTTCCATCAATTCTGAAGATAATATATGGAGTAAAAAAATCAGGTAGCCCAGTTCCTCCCACCTTTCCAAAATATATGGGGATTATCGGTTAAATGGGGTATTTGAGCATCATGGGCTTGTGGGCAAGAAGGTCTTGTTACCATGCTGTATGTCTAAAAATAATCTGGAATTAAACAGCGGGAGTACTCGTCAATGACAGAGAAGAAGAAAGTGTTCCTGTTCGTGGAGGGAAGAGATCCCTTAAAATCGACACTGAGCCTTTCGAAGGCCCTGGATGCCTTCATCAGGTGTGCCTTTGCGGGGCAGTAGAAGTGTGGCTTGCACTCAGTGCA
Organism: Narcine bancroftii; assembly: GCF_036971445.1. NCBI lineage: Eukaryota > Metazoa > Chordata > Chondrichthyes > Torpediniformes > Narcinidae > Narcine > Narcine bancroftii. The sequence goes on from NC_091471.1 coordinate 152,044,088, forward strand.
GACCTGGCAAGTCCCGCCCATTACCCTGACATCTTCTGTGCAGAAGGGCAGATTGCACGCCTTGACAAAATGAGCCATGCAGGTAATCCCTGCATGGCAGAGCCCATTATGTAGAGACTGCACTTGACCAGGGTATGCAGAGGGACAACCTCTTCTGGATAAGGCGTCTGGAGGGTCATTAAGGGCTCCTGGCCGATAGACAATATCATAATTGTAGGTGGAGAGCTCGAACCTCCACCTAGCAATCTTGTCATTTTTGATTTTTCCCGTCTTGACGTTATTAAACATACATGCAACAGAGCACTGGTCAGTGAGGAGCATAAATTTCCTACCAGCCAGGTAGTGCCTCCTGACCCTCACGACTTCTACAATGCCTTGAGCCTTCTTTTCCACAGAAGGGCTCCGGAGCTCATGGCCTTGTAATGTCTGAGAAAAGAATGTAACTGGCCTGCCTGTGTTGAGGGTAGCGGCCAGGTCTACGTCCAAAGTGTTGCTTTCCATTCATAAGGTACATTCTTGTCCACCACGTGCATAGCGGCTTTAGCAATGTGATTTCGGAAGGAGTTAAAAGTAATTTGGGCTTCAGCCAAGAGGGGGTAATTAGTGTCTTTCAGGACAGGGCAAAACTTATCAGTGTATTGAGGGATCCACTGGGCATAATATGAGAAAAACTCCAAGCAACTCCTGAAACCCTTCATGGTTCTGTGAACAGGGAGCTCTAACAGGGGACACATCCTATGAGGATCAGGGCCAATGATGTCATTCTCCACCATGTAGCCAAGGATAGCCAGACGTTTCATCCTGAACATGCACTTGTCAGAGTTATATGTGAGGTTCAGGGCTTTCACTGCGTGAACAAATCTCTGAAGGCTGGCGTCATGGTTTTCCAAGGTTTGGCCACAGATTATTATCAAGGTTGAGGAAGATAGCCTTCAACCCATGCTCATCCACCATTCTGTCCATCTGCCTCTGGAAGATAGAAACCCTGTTAGCAATACTGAAAGAGACCCTCCGGAATTGATAGAGATGACCATTATCCTTAAATGGCAGCTGGTGATAAGCAGCTTTCAGGTTGATGGTCGAATAGACCCGATACTCTGCAATATCATGCACCATGTCTGAAATTCGAGGGGTGCGATGTGGGTCCAGGAGTGTGTACCGATTAACGTTTTGGCTATAATCAATTACTAAACTGGTCTTGTTTTCCCCTTTTACCACTACCACTTGTGCTCTCCACGGGCTGGTGCTAGGTTCGATGATCCCTTCATCAAGCAGAAGTTTTGTCTTAGACTGTATGAAATCTCAGTCTGCTGTGCTGTAACTCTGGCTCTTGGTAGCAATAGGTTTGCAGTCAAAGTACAGATTCGGGAAGAGAAGAGGGGTGTTAATATTCAGTGTGGAGAGGTTGCATGTGGGCTCTGATTTTGGAGGCCCTCCATTCCGAACCATTAAAGGGGGGACAGGACCAAAATACTCCAAGGTCATGCTTTTAAGGTGACACAGAATGTCCAGACCCAACAGCACTGGAGCGCACAATTCATCATGTACATACAGGCATATCTTACAAAATTCCACACCTTCAAATGACAAATGTACTATACAATGTTGTTGAATACGTGTAGAATGTGACTGAAACACAAGGCATATGTGATAATTGGAAGAATACATCTGTAGGTTGTATTCTTGCACAGTCTGTGAGTCTAGGAAGCTTTCAGTAGAGCCCATGTTGATTAGGCATTTAGTGGATCGTCCGTTTACCTTTACAGTCACAAAGGAGTTGCTGAGCTGGTGAGGTCTGTCCTGATCTAGGACCATCAAGGCAAGGACACCAGAGACTCCATACTCCTCACTCGAGTAGCTTCCATCATCCTTGGCTGTCCTGCATGGGTAAGATGGCATCGACCTCATGGCAATGCAAGATGGCCGCCCTCCTTCCTCCTCTGAGGATGATGGCGCTGAGTTTGAATTTGATTTGCGGCAAGATGACCCCAGAGCCTTTTCGCGCAGTTTTCTCACTGCCAGCCTCCAACAGCATGTAGCACAGCAAGTGGATTTGGGTGAATTCGGGGCAGACAGCTTGGGGCTGGAATCAGATCCAGGAGCAGTGCAGGCTGCGGACTTCCCCGGGCTTCCCCTCTCATGGCAAACCCACGCCCAATGTCCTTTCTTGCCACAGCTGGAACACGCTGAGTTTTTAGCTGGGCAATGCAATCAGGGATACTGGCTCTTGCCACAGAAAAAGCATTCCCTAGTGCAGGAGCACTCACTAGCATAGGAAGTGGCAGCTGTTAGGGCTGGGGTAGTGGGAGCAGCCGGTCCTTGGAAGGGGTCACCTGAGTGAGCGAGCTTGATAGCTTCGCGGTCATCTTTCTTGAGCTTGGCCTGTTCCAGTGATTTGGCCAGTTCATCGTGGCTAGCCAGGTCCTTCTTTCCCGACTTGATCAGTCTTTGCCTCAAGTAGTCATGATCCTGAACATTCTAGCCATGACCCCTGCGACTAGAGTGTCCCGGATCTGTTCTTCCTCACAAACATGACCCATAGTCGTTTCGTACCTGCACCTGCAATTCTTGGCAAGCGTCCACAGATCCAGCAGGTAGTCATCAATGGTCTCTCCTGGCCCTTTGTGACGTAGAGCAAGTCGGTGCCTTGCTAGGACTTCACTTTGCAACTTTAGGTACTGAGCCTTCAAAGCCTCAATGGCAGCATCATATGTAGTGCAGTCCCTGATGACTGCAAGCCCTTTTGTCACTACCCTCAAAATAGTGTGGACCTCCTGAGTTCATCGGTGTGGAAGACATCTCCGGTCACACTCGGTTAGATATGGAAGCAGTCTAGCCAGTACGTGAACTCCTCAGCCATGTTGGGAGACGGAGGGCCTATCAGCAGCATATCTGGCTTGAGTAGCATTTCCATCGTTTAGGGAGTAAGCTGATAAAATTGAAGCGCGAATTAAAGCTCTTACGACTGGAGGGAGAACATATCCTTTTATTAGTTTACAACTGAGGGTAGGGTCTTACAGTAGTCTTCAGAGATGCTCAGGGTTTAGGCAGATATAGGGGTAGATGGGGACAGAGCCAGCCATCTGTATAACACATCACCAGCGAATCTCAGTTCACTGCAAGTCCTCATTTCTTTATTGTCAAATGTCCACAAAACACATTTTAAGTGATCAAGCCAAGATAAAGTGATCAACCCAACTGTTTCAGTAATCCTGGGCTGCAGCAGTGTGTTGATTAGACTGAATGTGATTTGATGCCTATGGCGTGAGAGCTCCTCCAGTCATCTTTTGAAGATCTTAACTAACAGAAGCTTATTCCATATAATCCCCCAGGGCAATCTACACATTCCTAGGATGCTCATCTACATCTGATCAACTAGTTTTGCAGTAATTGATCTTAAAATGTTCCTTCAATCCCTGAAGTTTTAATGTTGAATCTAAAACAAAATAGCAGATTGATTCTAACACAGCTCTTACTGCTCCAAGTAACAATTGCACAAGTCCCACTCTCACCAGAACCCCTCAAAAAATTCCTTTCAGTTACTTATCTAGCTCCCTCTAAAATACTATTGACTCGGCCTCCATTATTACTGTGTCAATGCATTCCCGACTTTAATCATTGCTGAGTTAAATAAATTTTCCTTCATCCTAATTTTTTTCTGTTGTCAATCACCTTCTTTCCCTGTCCATAAGAGTTGACCTTCACTCACCATGTCAGTTTTCCTGAACGTACTGTCTTTAGCTTTCATAAATTTAGGTCATTATCCCCAGCATATACTGCACTAGGTCTCATCAAATTCAGGTAAGAGAAGACAGAAGAATCAGTTGGGAATCCTGTTCTTGATCACCACTGAAGTTGGGAATTCTTTGATGTTTGATGACAGCAAATGCAACCTCATTTAAAGTGCCATTCACACTGCCATTCAGAATACAATTAGAAATAGGGAAAGCACAACCCCAAGTTATTGAATCAGACATAAAGCATGGTAAAGCTCGCCCAGGTTGCCCTTCTAAACTTGTCTTTTTGACTGTGTTTGGCCCACATCCATCTACCCTTTCATCTCTGTGTTATTCAGAGAACATGATGTTGCACAAGAGGAACAAAAAGTTATTTTCAATAACTACACAATTGTATCAAAGGGTATTTTATCCCAGTTCATGCCTCATGTGAAGTAGCTGTCTGAGCATTTCACATATCCAAAGGATAAGCATCAAGCAAGCTTTGATGGTATGGCAACATCATTTTTTTGTTTTGATGTGTTTATTAAAGGGGCAAGTTCAAAAGGATCACTGCAACAATGGAAAGTGGTCAATTGAGATGTGTGTTTTAAAAAACCAGTTGGTTGCTCTTGCTTCGACATATTCTAAGTTAAAAATTCTTTTTGCATTTGGTCCATTGAAATAAGTGGAAATAATTGGTGAACAGCAGTTCACATATGCATATTTTATTCTCAAGGGCACAGCAGGTTTGAATCCATCTGAAGTCTCTTGTGGTCTAATAGAAAGAAGAGATAAATTAATGAATTCCCTGATGCCATGGGAAGTGTGGGGTTAATAAAAGAACCGCAGAGTACATTTTTTATTTTCAGCTCTACTCTGCATCAGGAGTCTGTCATCAGAATATCGAATGTAGAAATTTAACAAAGGTTTTTTGTCATAATTAGAAAACAGTTTTGCTTTCCATCTGAGATCAGGCGAACACATCAAAATAACATTTGCTGTACCTCAAATCTTTGAACTGTTTTGATACGCAAGTAGAAATGTAAGTCCGACTGATTAGTGTGATTTTGAAAGTAAAACAATCCAGGGCTAAATGAAGGCTTGTCTTAATGTTGAAAAGTTTTTGAAATTGTTCATAACTTATCATGTAAATTTTATTAGTACTGCACCTGTAATTCAACATTTAAATTAGTATTTATTAAATTAACACATACATAAAACTCCACCCAAGAATTCCATGACAAATTCTTTCTATTTAATATATTTGATAGAATCGGAGAGCAAATTTAAAAAGTAGGACTTCTGATACTTTGAAACAAACTCTTGACTTCCTATGCTTGTGCATTACTAATCCATGTCAGAGCCTCTAACTTTTCTTTAATTGATGATTATCTGTCTTATTCTAACTTTACTTAAAGCTTAGAAGTTATTATTGGTCAAAAATCAATGGATAAAACCTTAATTCCTTTGTCATTTGTTTTACAATTTTTTTTAAAAATGTGATATTATCCCATGAGTAGAAGATTAATCTGAAATATTCATTGCTTGTTCATCCACTGATTCCTTCTGACTTTCTGAGCACATTGTGCATTTTCTGCTTTTTTATTATGGAATGCGAAGTCCTGATTAAAAGTATAAAGTAGACTAGAAAAAGACAAGATCAAATCAAGATGTTCTTTGAATCTTGAACATGCACAAAATCAAAGTTCTCAATCACTGATGAGAAATTATAGTATCATAGAATGCTACAGCAAGATTTTTTTTAAAAAACAGGCCCCCTGGCCCCTCTAGTCTGTGCCAACCATCATCTCCCTAGTCCCACTGACCTGCCTCCATGCCATAACCCTCCAGTCCTCTAACATCCAGGTATCTATCCAATTTACTCTTAAAACACACAATCAAGTCTGCATTCATCACATCAGATGGCAGCTCATTCCACACTCTCACCACCCTCTGAGCAAAAAACTTTCCCCTAATGTTTCCCCTAAACTCACCCCCCTCAAATTAAAACTATGACCTCTTGCATTTATCTCCCCTAATTTAAATGGAAAAATATTATTTGCATCCACTCTGTCTATACCTCTCATAATCTTGTAAACCTCAATCAAACCTCCTCTTATTCTTCTTCAGTCCTAACCTGTTTAATCTTTCCCTGTAACTCAACCCCTGAAGAGACAGCAACATTCTAGTAAATCTTCTCTGCACTCCTTCCTGTAGTTAAGTGCCCAGAACTGCACACAATATTCCATATTTGGCCTTACCAATATCTTAAACAACTTCAACATAACATCCCAACTCCTATACTCAATACTTTGATTTATAAAGGCTGAGATATCAAAAGCTTTCTTTACAACCCTGTCCACATGCAACACCACTCAAGGGACCAGAGGAAGGAAGAGGTGAGCAGGTAAGAGTTATTATTCTAAAGGTTTTTACTGGGCCAGGTTTATTTAATTAATTGGTTAATAGGTCAATTGGTCAAAGGCCAATAAAAGGAGGATAGGTATTAGGGAGTGGCCAGTGAGAAGTAGCCCAGGTGAAGGAGTGGGACTTCCAGGTTTTGGCTCATCAGGCTTCGGTGAGAAAGGTGGGCTTTCTTATTTACCTTCATAGGTCAGTTTTCCATTAAAGAGCTGAGACATGCCTATGGAGTTAATACTCTGCTCAAGTTTCCAGATGTGGGAACCATAGGAGATGTCCTCCCTCCCAAGTAGCCATGTCTGTGCCAAGTGCAATGAGGTGATGTTCCTCATTGGGGACTCCATCATCAGGGGAACAGACAGAGGGTTCTGTGTACCTGATGAGTATTCCCGCATGGTAGGTTACCTTCTAGGATCCAGAGTTCAGGATATCTCAGACAGGGTTCATGGTATTCTGAAAGGAATGTGTGAACAGCTGGATGTCCTGGTACATGTGGGTACCAATGACATTGACAAATTAAGAGAGGAGATCCTGAAGAGGGAGTACTGTGAGCTAGGACAGAGATTAAAAAGCAGGTCCTCCATAGTCATAATCTCAGGGTTGCTACTTGTGCTGCGTGCAGGAAGGGGAAAAAATTTAAAAAATCAAAGTGAAATGTATGGCTGGAGGATTGGTGCAGGGTGCAAGGTTTTGGGTTGATGGATCATTGGGATCTCCTTTGGGGGAGAGATGACCTCTTCAGGAAGGATGGGTTGCACCTAAATCCAAAGGGGGAAAATATACTTGCAACAAGTTTTAATAATGCTATTGGATATATTTTAAACTGAATTGGCAGGGGGAGGGGAACCAAACTGATAGGGAAATGGATAGGAAGGAGAACATAGGGGTAGTTCCAATAGTCTGTGAAATCTCAAAGCCGGAGGGAGCAAAGATGGATAAGAGAGTTTCAGAGAGGGTGTCAGGTAGCAAATTGGAGAAAGCAGGGTGGTACAGTTTCAAGGTATTGTATATGAATCCACAGAGTATAAGGAATAAAATGAATGTGCTTGAGGCACAAATGGATATTGGTGATATGATGTCATTGGAGTAACAGAGACATGGCTGCAGGAGGGACAGGATTGGGAAATTAATATTCCAGGACATGCATCCTATTGAAAAGTCAAAGTTAGGTAGAGGAGGTGGAGTAGCTCTGTTGGTGAAGAATGAAATTCAGGTGATGGAAAGACATTGAATCAGGTGGAGTAGAGTCTGTTTGGATAGAGTTGAGGAATTGCAAAGGCAAAAGAACCATAGTGGGGGTTATATACAGACCTCCAAACAGTGGCTCTGATGTGGGAATCAGTATAAATAAAGAATTAAGAATGGCATGTCAGAGTGGTAGTGATACAGTTGCAAGTGGACTGGGAAAATTAAGTGGGTGTGAGAAAGCTAGAGAATTAGTTTATTGAATATCTACAAGATACATTCTTGGAGCAGCTTGTGATGAAACCTACCAGGGGGAAGTCGATTCTGGACTTGGTACTGTGCAATGACGTGGAGTTAATAATGAACCTTGAGGTAGGGGTGCCATTAGATAATAGTGGCCATAATATGATTACATTTAATCTGCAAATGGAAAGGGAGAAGAGAAGGAAGTGAGAAACATTAGTGCTACAGCTAAATATACAGCAATGAGGTGGAGCCAGCCAAAATAAAATGGAAGGACATTCTAGCTTGGAATGGGCAAAAATGGCAAGTATTTCTTGACATTTTTCATAGGATTCAGAATAGATTCATCCCAAAGAGGAGGAAAGGCTCTTTGAAGAGCAAATGGCAGCTGTGTCTGACAAAGGAGATCAAGTGCAGTATCAGGTCTAAAAGAAATAAGTATAAGATGGCAAAGCAGAGTGAGAGGTTAGAGGATTGGGAGACCATTTAAAAACCAACAGAGAGAAACTAAAAGTCATTCTGGAGGGGAAAATAAAGTACAAGAGCAAATTGGCAAGTAATATCAAATGGGATAGCAAAAGTTTCTTCAGATATGTTAAAAGGAAGAAATTGGTTAGGGCCAAAATTGGGCCCTTGAAAATGGAGAAAGGTGAAATTATCAATGGGGACTTTGAGATGGATGAGGAATTTAACAATTACTTTGCATCTGTTTTCATCAAGGAGGATATAGGTTATGATCAGAATAGGGGTAGGGGGTCAAGCAGTATCTAGTGACTTGGTGCAATTACTGAAGGAAACTGAGAATTTGATGGATATTCAGATCCAGAAACAGGTGGTTGTGAGCAAATTGTTAGAACTGAGGCCTGATAAATCCCCTGGGCCTGATGGGCTGCATCCCAGGGTGCTTAGAGAGTTTGCTGTAGAAATTGTGGAAGCACTAGTTGACATTTTCCAAAGTTCTTTAGATTCTGGGGAAGTGCCTCCAGACTGGAGAGTGGCTGATGTTGTTCCACTTTTTAAGAAGGGAGGGAGAGAGAATGCAGGAAATTATAGACCAGTCAGCCTGATGTCGGTGGTAGGGAAGATATTGGAATCCATCATTAAAGGAGAAATAGCAGAACACTTAGGAAGGAATAATAGTATCGGTGCTAGTCAGCATGGGTTCCTTAAAGGAAAATCTTGCTTGACTAATCTGGAATTTTTTGAGGATGTAACAAGGAGGGTGGACTCAGGAGAGACAGTGGATGTGGTGTACATGTCCTATACAGGAGGCTAGTTTGCAAAATCAAGGAGCATGGTATCAGGGGTAGGGTGCTGTCATGGATAGATAATTGGTTGAGAAATAGGAAATAAAGAGTTGGGATAAATCGATAATTTTCTGGATGGCAGGATGTGACGAGTGGGGTCCCGCAGGGATCAGTGTTGGGCCCTCAGTTGTTTATCATTAACGTAAATGATTTGGATGAGGGGATGAATAACTACATATTCAAATTCACAGATGATACTCAACTGGGTGGTAGTGTAAAGAGCGAGGATGATGTCAGGAAATTGCAGGGGGACTTGGACAGTTTAGGGGAGTGGGCAGAAAGATGGCAGATTAAGTTTAATGTGAGTAAATGCAAGGTTGTCCATTTTGGAGGCAGAAACAAGAGAGCAGAATATTATTTAAATGGTGTTAAGCTAGGGAGTGGGGTAATGCAAAGGGATCTGGGCATACTTGTTCACCAGCCATTGAATGCTAGCATGCAGGTTCAGCAAGCGGTGAAGAAGGTGAACGGTATGTTGGGTTTCATAAAGAGGGGATTGGAGTATAGGAGTAGAGAAGCCCTCCTGCAGTTGTACAGGACCCTGGTGAGACCTCACCTGGAGTATTGCATCCAGTATTGGTCCCCATATTTAAGAAAGAACATGCTTACTATAGAGGGAGTGCAGTGTAGATTTACAAGGTTAGTTCTTAGGATGGCAGGATTGTCATATGTGGATAGGTTAGAAAGACTTGGACTATATGCAATGGAGTTTAGAAAGATGTGGGGAGATATGATTGAGGTATTTAGGATTATCAAAGGGCTTGACAGGGTGAAATCAGAGCACATGTTCCCAATTATGGGTGAGACCAGGACTAGAGGGCATAGTTTAAGAATACAGGGAAGGCCATTTAAGACAGAAATGAGGAGAATGTTTTTACCCAGAGAGTTGTGGGTCTGTGGAATACATTGCCACAGAGGGAAGTGGGTACGGATTTGTTGGATAGATTTAAGAGAGATTTGGATAAGGTTCTTGTTGGCAGGGGAGTTATGGGGATAAGGCTGGGATTGGTTATTGAAAGGGAAAGATCAGCCATGATCCAATAGATGGTGGTGCTGGCTCGAAGGGCCAATTGGCCAACTCCAGCACTATTGTCTACCACCTACAGGGAACAATGCATCTTCACTCCTAGATCCCTCTGCTTTTCTGTTCTGGTTAATGCTTTATCATTTACTGTATATCTCCTACCTTAGTTTGCCCTTCCTAAATGCATCACCTTGTACTTGTCTGCATTGAACTCCAACTGCCACTTTTCTGGCCCATTCTCCTAGCTGGTCCAGTTCCATCTGCAAGCTTTGATAACCTTCCTCACTGCCCACAACGCCTCCTATATTTGTATCATCAGCAAATTTGCTAAACCAATTCACAACATTATCATCCAGATCAGTGATGTATCAGATTGTGCCAGATATTATCAGCTCAGGTTCTCCCAGCTATGAATTTTGCCCTGTACACCTCCCGCATCACCCCCACCCCACCAACTCACTTACTTGATCCAGGTGTAAAGTAACTATTGTTCTGGCCAAAGTATCCCAGATCTCCATGTGAAGTGGCCAATGTTATCATACCAGCAGAAGACCTGAAAACCTTGTTCACTGGCAAAATCCCCCTCTAACTTTGCCAGCTGTGAAAGCCAATAAGGAAAGACAATTTAAAAATGAGCAATGTTGAACTAAATATGATAGAATAAACTATTGTTTGAAATTGACATAAAACCCAAATATAAAGACCATAAACAGAATCAATATTAAAAAAAAAACCCTAACTTTGAAAAAAAATAAAAGGGGGAGGATGCTGTAGAAGGAAGATGTGTGTTCCACCTCTCCCCAGCTGGATCATTAAATACCTGGTTTTTTAATAGTCTAAAAGTGATTAAAAATAAGATTTAGTTATTTAAAGTGCTTTATGATGGCATCTAATGTGAAAAAGCCTGAACCTCAGCTTCAGAAAAAAGTGCAGAAGAATTAAGGCCTACCAGTATTGCTGAATCCACGGAATCATTGTTGGGAGTCTCCAAGCCTCAGAGGACTCCAGCCCATTCGATTTTGACTCTGGCACTGATCCTGCATCCGCAAGATGGCCGCAGCATATTAGTGAGTTTGGCTGTTGCTGACCTGCATTCACATGAAGTCATGCAGGCAGCATGGCTGATAAGGGGACCCGCGAGCCCACAATCTTGCTGGGTGGCCCGGTGGCACGTAGGGTAGTGTTGGAAGGCACCCCTGCGCATCCGACGGCTTTGCCTGGCCTGTGTGTGGCATCGTGGGCCCGGGAGCTATTGGACAAAATCAGCGATGTGAGGGAGCCTGAGTGCCGGCATCCTGAAGAGGTTAGGGTGCTGGTGTTGGGTGTCCATACCCACAGCTGTTCAGTTAAGGGAACTGTGCTGTCTGAAGAAGAAGAGGAACTTACCTTATTGGAATATGTCCAAGAGGATGAGGAGCTTGCTCTTAAAGAGGGTGAATCTCTGGAACTGGAATCTGGACTGGATTTAGTGTTTACTGTTTTGGAAGGGATTTCTGGTCAAATACAGCAAATGTATAATATGTCAAAACAAATGTCAACTCAAATGACTAAAGGATTTACGGAGATGAAAATAAAAATGAATACTTTGTGTGATGAAATGTCAACTGTGAAGCAGGAAATGACTGTAGTTAAGTGATTTTAATAAATGTATACAATCAGTAGATACTGTGCAAGATAATTTTAAGAAAATTGAAACAGCTTTCTCTGAGTGTCAAACTCAGGTGGAACAAAATAGAGAAAAATTGAAAAAGTGGAAGGCCCTTTTATAGATTAGGCGATTCAGAAAAAAGATTTAATGAAGAAGATTGATTTGTTGGAAAATCAAAGTCAGAGAAATAATGTGAAAATAGTTGGTTTTCCAGAGGATTTGGAAGGTGCTGACGCTATAAAATTTTTTAAGCACTGGATCCCAGAGGTGCTGGGCAAAGTCTTTCCCTGAAGGTTTGGAATTCAACAGGGCTCATAGGGCTTTGAGAAGAAGACCACTTCTAGGAAAAGCACCGAGAGCAGTTTTGATTCGACGTTTAAAATATCAAGATCATGAAATGATTCTACGTATGGCAGTACAGAATGCAAGACAGAATCGATCTCCATTAATGGTTCAACATAATAGGGTGTTCTTTTATGCTGATTTGAGTCATGAGGTTATTAGAAGACGATGAGAATTTAATACGGCTAAAGATGTTTTGTGGCGAAAAAGTTACAAGTTTGCTCTTCGTTATCCTGCAATTTTGAAGGTTTTCTATCTCAATTTTTTGAGAATGATTATGATGCCTTGGTTTTTGCTAATTCTTTGCCGGAATTGTGAAGGAAAGGATCTTCTCTTCCATCCTCTCCTAAGAGGAAAGTGCATGGACATAGACAGAATGGAAAGAAGAGTTGACACAGTCTTCCTGATGTTGAAGATCCAGAGCAGTCATTGGGTTTGAAATCATTGGGCTGAATATGTGGACTATATTTTGTCTGATTAAATATTCAATATGTATCTGGGTGGGGGGGGGGGTGCATGACACTGAAAAACTTTGACTGTCATCTGCCGCCAGTGGGTTTACCACACCCAGTTTTTTTTTAAGAGTATTACTACCTTTGGGTGTTTTTTTGTTGTTGTTGTTTTGTTATTTTTACTTTATTTTTATTTTTTTTATTTTTATTTCGAGGGAGTTTTTTGGAAGAATTGTAGAGGGGAGCATAGTTTTATAGGGTATAATTACATTAATACTTTTTTAAAAAAAATGTCTCAATTGAACTTTGCAACTTTTAATGTGCAGGAGTTAAATAATCCAATTAAGAGAAAGAGAATATTGGCCTATATTTAAAAAAAATAATAAAAATTGATATTGCTTTTTTACAAGAAACTCATTTGACTGAGAAAGAACATTTGAAATTGAAAAGGGATTGGGTTGGTCATGTTTTCACTTTTTTTATTCTAAGGCAAGTGGAGTAGCGATTTTGATCCATAAAAAAATTACCTTTTGAATTGGAATCTTCAGAGGGGTATGCTGGTAGGGTGTTAAGAATGAATTGTAAATTTTTTCCTGAATCGTGGACTTTGTTGAATCTTTATGCCCCTAATATAGATGATGAGTGGTTTATTTCAAGCTAATGAAAATGTTTTAGTTGGTGGTAATTTTAATTGTGTTCTCGACCCTTTATTGAATAGAAACCCAAAGAGTATAAGGAAATCAAAGATGGCAACACAAATTAATGTGTTAATGAAAGATTTAAATTTGGTGGATATTTGGAGAAAAGCTAATCCTACGGAGAAAGATTTTTTTACTCTTCACGACATGATTCATTTTCTAGAATTAATTTATTTTTGGTATGAGCACATTTACAAAGTAGAGTATTACGGGCTGAACATAAAAGTAGAGTTATATCAGATCATTCATTATTATTTTTTTCTTTGAAAGTTCGAAGGTAGTATCTCTGTCATTTCGATGGAGGTTTAACGCAATGTCATTGGGGAAAAAACAGTTTATTACTTTTGTTAAAGAGCTCATTTATTTATTTTTGTCTGAAAATGTTAATTCTGTGGAAAGTCATGTTGTAATATGGGATGCTGTAAAAGCTCATTTGAAAGGACAGATCATTAGTTATTCTACGAAAGTTAAGAAACAATATATGGCAGAAAGTTTAGAGTTAGAAAATATACTTCTGAGGGGAAGTATTTATTGATTCTTAGTTGTCTAAATTAAAGTTACAGATATTAGATGGAATTGATGTTCAGGAATTGAAATCTCCTTTTTGGATTTTGAAATTAAGGAAGCTATTCAGGGAATGCCAAGTGGAATGTCCCCAGGGGATGATAGATTCCCTGTGGAATTTTATAATGTTTTTAATGATTTATCTAATGAATTTGAAGAGGTGTTAAATCAAGTTACTGAAGATCAGAAGTTACCAGAATCATGTTTGAGTGCTTTCATAACTGTTCTTCTGAAAAAAGATAGAGATCCATTGAAAGTGTCTTCGTATAGACCTATTTCTTTATTAAATGTGGATTATAAAATTATACCAAAAGTATTAGCTAATAGACTCACTAAATATTTGCCTAAATTGATACATATTGATGAAACAGGTTTTATTAAAAATAGAAATGCATCAAACAATATATTTCAATTAATTACTTTGGTCAATGCATACCGAAAGCAACCTTGCCATCCTATGGTGGTTGCATTAGATCCAGAAAAAGCTTTTGATAGGGTTGAGTGGAATTTTTTTTATTTAAGGTGTTAGAGAAATTTAAATTTGACCCTTTTTTATTGGTTGGGTTAAGGTTTTGTATACGAACCTGATGGCTAAGGTGGTGATGAATAGACATTTAAATTCTTTACCATTTAAATTCACCCATTCAACTCTACAGGGCTGCCGATTGTCACCAGCTTTATTTGCATTGGTTATTGAACCATTAGCTCAAGCTATTGGACAAAATAAAGTAATTAGAGGGATGTGGGTTAAGAATGAAGAATATAAAATTAATTTATTTGCGGATAACGTGTTAGTATATTTAACGGAACCGGAATATTCGTTGAAACGCTTGCAAGAGTGCTTGTTGAAATTTGGAGAACTATCAGGATATAAAGTTAATTGGGACAAAAGTGAAATCTTAGCTGTTGGAGTGGGAGATTATTCTGAATTTAAAATAATTACAAAATTAAGGTGGACCAGTAAAGTTAAATATTTAGGTATGTTTATGGATACAAATTATCAATCATTATATCAATTAAATTATGTACCTACATTAAGATGGATTAAAGCAGATTTGATTAAGTGGAAAAATCTTCCATTAACTTTGATTGGTCAAGTTAATTGTTTTAAAATGATTATTTTCGACTAATTCAATATTTATTTTAGTAACTACCTTGTTTACTTTCTAGGTTTTTTCAAGATTTGAATAAAGCAGTGAGAGAGTTTTTATGGAAAGGTAAATTAGCTTGAATGGCACTGCATAGACTTGGAAATATACACTGGGTGGATTACAATTACCACATTTTCAAAATTATTATGAAGTGGCCCAGTTGAAGTTCATTAGTAGATTCATGGATTTAGATCAGCCTCCTAGTTGGGCTAAAGTGGAGATGACATGTATTCCTAGGGTTGAAGTACATGAATTTATATTTTGTTGGAACTTGAATTTGTTATGGCAATATGATATGCTGATATTGAAACATTTATTAAAGGTTTGTCTAAAAATGAGTGTTAGGGTTGAAAGATAAATTATCTATTTTAATTCCATTGTATAATAATTAACTTGGGATTCTAAAGGTATAAAAACAATACCATATTCAACCCTGTATTCTGCAAGTATGGCTACCATACCTGTAAAAACATGTTAAACTTGGATTTTAAATAATTTTCTCCAGGGGAAAACAACTATGCATTTCTGCATTCCATCGGGCTATGCCCAAAGCAAATCAGACTTCTAAGTAACCCCAATGCCTGGCCACTGCCAATGCAATTTTAAGAAATTTTAATTGGTATCTGGGCAGCCTCATTTTGGTCTTGTGTCCACAATATTTCCTACGAGAAACCATTCTGGAAATGGTTAGGAAACCATTGTTTCCTAATAATCTGGTCTAATAAAATTCTTACATTTTCCCAAAAAGTTTCACTTTAGAGCATGACCAGGTGAAATGTAAAAAGGTTCTGTTTTTTTCACTGCATCTAAAACATATATCTGAAATATTAGAATTTAAGTAATTTCTGTGGGGTAAGATATAGGCTGGTTCAATACAACTGTTTTCATCAGCTATATCTTACATTTATTGTATTGTTCATGCAGTCCTGACATGAATCAGACCAGTTTTTATGACCAATACTAATATTCAAGTCTGATTTCTATCTTTGTTCTGATTTATGTAACTCCCGCTTGGGAGATCCCCTTTTGAATCAAAACCTTCATTTCACTGCATTCTGATAACATCATGCCAGGTCCTAATTCATGTCTGAAAAAAGCATTAATTTGAAAGTAGCAGAAGATTGTGTCGTTAAGAATATTATATCTATTTTTTAACTGTTCAAATGACGTCAGTTGCCCTTGCATATAACAGTCTTCTACATAACTGATACCTTTCCCACCATAATTATCTTGATACATTAAAAAACAAGGAGAGTACTAACACACAGTACCCACAAGAAGAGCCATGGCTGAACAATAGTGAATTAAATCACCTTCTTCATTTAGGAACATATCAAAGTATTTAATTTTTTGGTGGGAGTAAAAAAAAAATTGAAATGACACTATAATAATGTTGTCTTTACATTTTCATTTGTATATTAAACTTTGAATTTTTTTAACATAAGAAATGGGAGGATCTGAGCCTCCGACACAATCAGGAACCCTTCAGTACCTTTGACAACCCATCACCCAAGTTTGTTCTGATACCTAGTACCCCTTCAGCCAGTTTACAGCCGTCTGCAGCCTGAGTCCCCAGACAGCAGGCTCCAGCAAAGCACAGCCTCTGTGGGTTCCTTGCCTCGAATCACTAGCAGCCCACCGCAAGCATGTCGTTCTGCAGCAGGGCCCCCTCACTAGTCCGCTGCCATGTGTGGATCGGTTCATTAATGATCAGAAAGTGTTCGCTCTTTTCACAGTTAGCATAGCTACTGTAACAGTTGTCACAACACTTTATTAGTGCCAGCAACCCAGGTCTGAGTGTAGTGCTGTCTGAAAGGAGCTTGGATGTTTTCCCCGTGACCTACATGGGTTTGTCTGGATGCATAGACTTCCTGACCTCCTCCAAAAAAACGTGGTATTAGTAGGTTCGTTGGACAGCATGGGTTTCATGGGCTGGAAGGGCCTTCCACTGTGCTGTATTATCAAATGAAATAATTAAAATTCACAACTCTTTACAAGTAGATTTGAATGTAATTCGGGGTTTAGGGATGAAAAGTGATGAGCAATGCTTGCTCCATATAACTATTAGGCAATGTTGGAGACTGCCAATGCTGGAATCTGAAGCCAAGCACAATCTGCTGGAGGAAACCAGGTCAAGCATCATCAGTGGGGGAAAAAGAATGGTTAACACTTCCAACCAGAAGGATACAAGAATTTCACTTAATCACTCATTGGGGCTGTGATTGCTCTTTCCAATAACACCTTAATCATTATCACTGATTAGAAAATAGTTATACCAAATGACACAATTGTTAGAGCCACATTCTGCAGCAAATGATTTAGTTCATGCATCTCTTAGAACATTACAGCACAGGCCCTTCAGCCCACAATGTTGTGCTGACTGTAATGAATCTAATCCACAACCATCTAATCCAGTGGTTCACAACCTTTTTCTTTCCACTCACATACCACTTTACGTAATCCCAATGCTACTGGTGCTCTGTAATTAGTAAGGGATTGCTTACAGTGGGACGTGAGTAGGAAGGTTGAGAAGCACTGCTCTAGAGCCAATTGTTACTGAAATATTTTGCTCAAGGCAAATTGTCATCGGCCCATTTCCTTTGGAGTTGTGAAACTGTGCATCTAACAAGTCAATGAGGTACAATTAAAACAGTGGTTTTCAACCTTTTTCTATCCACCCACATACCACCTTAAGCAATCCCTTACTAAACACAGAGCACCTATTGCATAGAGAATACTTAAAGTGGTGTGTGAGTGGAAAGGAAAAGGTTGGGAACCTTCAAATCCATAACCTTCTATTTTTTCTTGCATCCATGTTCCTGTCTAAGACTCTTTTAAATGCCCCTATTGTTCTAGCCTCCATCACCACCCCAGCCAAGTATTCCAGGCACCCGTCACACTTTGTTATTTAAAAAAAAAACTTACCCTTGATCTTTCCCCTAAACCTAGATAGACTTGTCAAAAATTTAGCAACCCATTTTAGACTGCTTTTAATTTTCTTTTCAAAGTTCTTGGTGTAAAACCTAGTGTTGGTTCTCCATGAGACTGTTTCATTCGACTGGTGAAAACCAATGCCACACCTTCAGGGTTTTAGTTCTCAAGTAAACAATATGAAGACATTAGACTTTCCAGTTCACACTTCTATTTGAAATAACAAAAAAAATCAATATGAATGCCTGAAGTAACAGCTTGATGTTTTTATACAGAATGCCAGGGTCAAAATAAGGTTTTAATTCATAAATATTAAATTGTGAATCTTATTACTTTCCATAGATTGTTTGATGAATACATCTATCAAAATTATTGTGAACTAAAATGTTCCCAACTTTCATAAATTTGAATGCATTATTAAAGCTGCCCACTGCTCAGAAATCCTTGAATAGTGTTATACCGGATCATGCAAAATGTTATTCTATCATTTTTGCACCATATTTTGTTATGTATAAAATACATGAACAAATCAAATCTGTCCTAGCACGAACAGAAGCAAACGTCTTTTGCAGTTACTGCTTTCAGCTATCCCCTGGTTCCATTTTGGACTGGATGGATCAATAGGATAAGCATGAGGAAAATTCCACTGAGTTCTTTGCAATAATGAAATTATAATCCAAGGAGATACCAGCAGAGATGAGCCATAGGTTTGAGAGCTTCATTTTATGTCAGGGTATGGCACAATTAGGAAAGATGGTCAAAGGAAACCTATAGCCAGTACACAGGTAAAATTTAAGCAAAGAATGCATTTATCCTTTCATGACTATATTTATAGATTCTGCCAAATATTGAAGAAGGGAAACAGATCAACTCAAATAGCAAGTTTTGAGAAGTGGATTTTATGTTAGATCCAAAGAAGAGGATAACAGGTACAGCATGGTGGTTGCAGCCCCAACAACCAGAGCTTGAATAATGTGCACCTGTATATTCTCCCCAAGCCTGTGTAGGTTTCCTCCAGGTGCTCCAGTTTCATCCCACCTTTGAAACATATA
Source organism: Narcine bancroftii (assembly GCF_036971445.1). Classification (NCBI taxonomy): domain Eukaryota; kingdom Metazoa; phylum Chordata; class Chondrichthyes; order Torpediniformes; family Narcinidae; genus Narcine; species Narcine bancroftii. The sequence continues at coordinate 152,062,825 of NC_091471.1, forward strand.
CAGGTGTCGCGGGCCAAGCAGTTTCAGCCCTGGATGGGCTGAATCACGGCGGTGTACCCACCCGAGAAGATGGTGTGAGCCTTCCGAAGACTTGGGGCAGAAACCCGTGCTGTGGCGATCACTTCCAGTTTCAGGCTTCTGAACCAGAAGTGATATAAGAGGGCGGAACGCTTGATTAAAGTTATTCTACTGACAGTTATGAGTACAGTGCATTTGTATGGTATTGCTGCAGAGACAGACACTACATTGGTGACCCAAAGAAATTCTAACGACATTGGAATATTTTCAACAGTTTGGTAGCCATGCAGGATGCTGCGTCAGCTTCAACTGCAGCTGCTATTAATGCTATGAAGGTTCATCTCCCACCCTTTTGGGCTTGCCAGCCAAGGGCCTGGCTCCAGCTAGCTGAAGCTCAATTTAACCTGAGAGGCATTGTCTCTGAAGATTCCAAATTTTGGCATGTGGTTAGCGCCCTGGATTCCACTATGGCTGCAAAGGTGAGCCGGTATCTTGACAACTTACCAGCGGACCAGAAATATACGCGGGTCTGTTGAATTTTACTGGACATGCTGGAGCTCATCAAGCATGATCATGGTATTCTGGTCCTGAATATGCAGGGGTTGGGTGATAGGAGCCCCTTGGACCAATGATGGAAATGTATGTGCTCGCTTATGGCCACACTGACTGTTTCCTATTTGAGGCAGTGTTCTTGTCCAAACTCCCGGTACATGTCTCCTCTGCCATTGCCAGTGACCCATTTGCAGCTGCCCAAGAGGCTGATAGCCTGTATGACATGCCCCAGCGGAGCACAGTGCACATGGAGCCCATATATTTGATAAGCATTGTTCCAGTACCCTGTGCGCCTCCAGAGCCATGTGCCCCTCCTGTGGCGGCAGCCCGACCAAAGAGGACTAACTGTCAAGGAAGAGGCTGGTGTTTCTATCACCATCACTGGGGATATGTGCCTCCATGTACTTACCCAGCCAACAGGCTGGAAGATGTGATGGGAAATGACATGGCTGGCCATTGTTAGTGCTTCTGCTGCTGGTGCTTGAACTGGCCTTCTATACTTGTCCGACTGTCGTGACTGGAGAGTATTTCTAATTGACGCAGGTGCAGAGCTCAGCCTGGTGTCACTCATTCTTTAAGAAAACACACAGGCCCAAGGGGACTCCATTACAGGTGGCCAATGGAACGTCCATCATCATTTCCAGCATGCGCCAGGTTACCATCTATGCGGAAGATGCGACTTTCCATTTGAACTACAGTGGGTCAGGCCATCCTTGCAGTGGACTTCCTCAGAGCACGTGAGCTGTTGGTGGATGTGAAATATGGTCAGTTAGTCCAAGCCACTGCATTCCAGACATACCACCTGGTGTTCCAGAATCATTCCATTGCCTCTCTTGGGGTGCATGCTCTGGACTTAAATAAATACACTGCACTCTTGGCTGAGTTCCTGTCATTTTTGGCCATCAGTTTTCATGGCACCTTGACAGCCCATGGAATGGAACATTACATGGAAACTATGGGGCTGCCTGTTCATGCCAAGGCAAGGAGACTCCCAACTGACAAATATCTTCAAGCTAAAATGGAGTTTAAAACTATGGAGAAAATGGGAATCATCTGACATTCAAATAGCCCCTAGGCATTGCCCTTGCATATGGTCCTGAAGCAATCGGGCGGTTGGCATCAATGCAGTGATTACCGCCGCTTGAATGATGTTATGGTTCCAGACAGATATCCTGTCTCACACATACAGGACCTTGCTGCTTGCCTTCATGGCTGTCAGGACTTCTCCAAGGTGGATCTGGTGAAAGGATATCACCAGTTTCTGGTACATCCAGTGTATGTTCCAAAAACACCATAATCACACCGTTTAGCCTATTTGAGTTTCTGCACATGCAGTTTGACCAAAGAGACATGGCCCAAACTTTTCAACAGCTGATGGATATCATCGACAAAGACCTGGACTTTGTGTTTATCTACCTCAATGATATTCTCATTGCCAGCCCAGATGTTCAGTCACACAAACTCCATTTGTCACATCTGTTTTTATGTTTGGAGGAATATGGCCTCATGGTGAACCCCACTGTGTCAATTCCTGGCAAATCCTATTACACCTGAGGGGGCGAAATCCCTTCCACAGAAGGTCGACATCATTCAGCACTTCCCAGACCGGTCACAGCTAAGGGGCTTCAGGAATTTAATGGCATGGTGATATTTTGTCACCATTTCATTCTGGCCACTGTTTAGATATTGCACCCTCTGGTTGCCTTGCTCCAGGACAGGCCTAAGAACATTCATTGGACCCCAGAAGCTGACTCTGCATTTAAGGTGGCCAAGGCTGCGCTCGCAGATGCTGCATTGCTGTCACATCCTGATACTTCAGCCCCATTGGCGCTCATAGTGGATACCTCTGATAGGGTGGTCGGTGCTGCATTGGAACAGTTCATTCAAGGACATTGGCACCCTCTAGCCTTTTCTAGCAAGCACTTCAGGTTGCTGGAACTCAAATATAGTGTATTTGATCAAGAACTGTTGACCCTTTATCTAGTAGTGAGACATTTCTGATATAAGTTGGAGGGCAGGCTGTTTACGACCTATACAGATCATAGGCCTCTGACATTTGCCTTTAAGAAAATTTCTGATCTGTGGACCACCAGATAACCGTGGTACTTATCTTTTATCTCAGAATTCACCACGGGCATCCGGCATTTGGCAGGGAAGACAAACTTTGTGCCTGACACATTGTCCCGACCTTCTATCTGTGGTGGGCTCGGTGGAAAATTTGGCTAAAGACCAGTTGGCAGAGCTGGAAGTGCAGAGTTACTGGACCACAATCACAGGGTTGAAAGTGATAGATTTTCAACCGAACTCACAGGGCCCCATGTTATTGTGCGACACTCTCACCTGTCTACCCTGCCCCATTCTCCCACTATCTTGGTGATGGCACCTCTTAGACTCCATCCATGGCCTTTCCCATCCTTCAGTTAGAGTCACGGTGCACCTCATGTTCTTGAGATTTGTCTGGCATGGGCTGAGAAGAGATGTCACACTGTGGGCCAGGCCCTATGTGGCCTGTCAGCAGTCTAAAATTCATAGACATACTAAGGCCCCAGTCAGCTTTTCTCCCATGGAGCGCCAGTTCAATCACATGCACGTCAACTTCATTGGCCATTTACCAGTAAGTAAAGACATGAAGTATCTGTTCACTGTGGTCAACCATCTTAGGTAATGGCAGGAAGCCATTTCTCTCCCCACCAATGATGCCAAAACCTGTGACCGGGCATTCCTCAACCACTGGGTGATGAAATTTGGGGTTCCCACCTATATCACATCATCCTTATGGACTGGTTTGGCAGATTTCTGTGGGAGCCAATTACATCATACCACTGTCTATCACCCTTAGTCAAATGGGTTGGTCAAATCGTTCCACAGACACCTTAAGTCCACCTTGAAAGCCAGACTCATAGATCCCAATTGAATGGATCATTTGTCTTGGGTAATACTAGAGATAAGGACTCCACTGAAGGAAGATTTGCCTGCTTCATCAGCGGGAATGGTTCATAGTGCCCCTCTGACTGTCCCAGGTCACCTGCACATCAACCAACTAAAAGCAGATTCTGATGAGTTTAGTGTTCTGCAGAGACTTCGAGACGCCATAGTAATCAGCCTTCCCACATTCCTGAGGACCTACGTTCAGCAAAGCATGCATTTCCCCATCAGCAGGGTGTGGGCACTCCATGAAGAAGGCCATATGAAGGACCCTTTCAAGATTTTGTGGCGTGACGGCATAGTGTTCTCATTGGTAGGAGAATGGACATTCACAGTGGACTGATCAAAGCCCACAAATTTGGACATCATTACCTGTGCTATATCCTTCCCTAAGGTGCAGAGGTCACCCTCCCAAGTCTATTGCATATGCATGTTTTAATGGCGATTCGGGGGGGGGGGGAGTGGCCCAGGATGGGCTGAATCACCACAGTATATTCACCTGAGAAGATGGCATGAGCCCTCCGAAGTCTTGGGGCGAGAACATGCGCTGTCAGGATGCTTCTTGGATGCTTTGTGACGTCACTTCCAGTTTTGAGCTTCTGAACCAGAAGTGACATAAAAGAAGCCAGGTCGCATGATCAAAGTTATTCTATTGACATTTGTGTGCATTTATTTGGTAATGCTGCTGTGGCAGATGCTACACAGGGTTTACAATCACTCATTGGGGTTTTTGGTTTTTGGCGTAATTGAGCAGCATGGGCTCGTGGACCAAAAATATCTGTTACCATGCGGCTTACCTGCTTTTGAATTTAAAAAAAAAGAGAAGTCTTAATTCAATTAGATTAATTTAGGTAAAGACTACACTAGATGAAACCTATTAAAATAATGCAGAGAAATTAAGGGGTACAGAGAAATTAAGACATAACAGCAATGAAGTGTCTATAATATTACAGTTCTCTAATTTATTTATTTCTAAGTTCTTTCTTAAAAAGGATTTAGATAATAGGGAATAAAAATAATAGGAAAAACTGTATTTCATGTGTGGAAATGGGAAAAAATAGACAAGAGAACAAGAAGCTTTTTTTCTTCAAAGGCACAGGTCCATTTACTTTAATACAGAATCCATTTGGGACTCTGAAAGGTAGATTCTGGAGGAAGAAAAATCCTATTCTGTATTTTTATCATGTCTAAAACTCTTTTATCAAACAGAAATATAACTTCTTTTAAGTCAGAGATTAGATGCAGAGTAATTTGAATGCACGAGTGTACAATAAATTAACCTGCAGGTCCAACAAGCAATTAGGAAAGCAAAAGGTAAGCTTCTAGGCTATGCTAAGGCATTAATTAAAATTAAATTTCATAGCTGCATCTCTTTCATTCACACTGATTTGGTCTCACCCCTATCACACATATTCTCCCTGTTCTACTCTTTCTACTACATTAAATGTGTTTGATCTTCAACTTCTCTTAACAACCTATGAGTTGCAGACTCCGCAACCCACACGAGACCGAGCACACAGTTATAAATTTGGGGAAAGGTAAAGGATTCAGGGGAATACAAAAATGCTCCTTGCTCCAAGAAACAATGAGTAATAGCAGAGAGCAATTTGCTGGGATATGAAGTGCTACAAAGTAGGAAAGAAGATTCGGAAAGAAATGGAAGTGGTTTAATTCTGTACAATTTGCATTGTTAAATGTAATATTTCCTGCTCCTGATTGAACCTTAAAATAATAAAATTATGTTGCCTTTGTTATGTACCAACTGATCTCTCTCATTGCTGCTCTTCACTTTTATACTGTGCCTTAGTTGTACTATGTATAAAATGTCTATTAGCCTGCTCACATAGCCTCTATCGCTGCATCTTGGTACATAAGACAATAAGCTTGAGTGTAACAATAAATTTACCATGATAGTTTAGCATAAACAATTCATCAAAATATTTTTTTAACTTTTTTAATTTTTTAAAAAATTCTGATACAGTTGCTGAGAAAAGTAAATATTTTTTTTTATAAATATGCCAAGCAGATGATAGACTCTGTAATCTATCTTGACAAACCACTGTTTGTAAATGTTAGCGCCATCTACTTTTGAGAACAAGAAGATATATTTTACCCGTCTAATGTTATTGTCAATAGAAATGTTAAAATCCTGACTCCAAAATTCTGAAACAAAAGCAGAAAAGTTTGGAAACATTCAGATCATCAGAGAGTATCAGTAGTCAGAGAAACAGAGGTAATTTATTGGGCAAAAGACATTTTATGCCAAAGACCTTTTGTGACAAAGTTGTTTTGTTACAACTCACTTCTGATAACTGATGATGTGGCTTTGATCAGTTGGACTTGCTAAATATTCTCATTATCCCCTGCTTTGATCAATTATATTTCTCATGATAGTTATTTCACCATTGAAACCCAAATAGCTTCACCTCCCTTATTTTGAGGCCTGCTGAAGACAATGAAAGGGTTATCATATGAGAAGCATTTAAAAGCTCTTGGCCTGTACGCATTGGAATTTAGGAAAATGAATGGAAATCTCATTGAAACATTCGAATGTTGAAAGGTGTGGACTGAGTAGATCTAGAAAGCTTGTTTTTCATTGTGGGAGAGTCTAGGCCAAGAAGGCACACTTCAGGATTGAAGGCCATCCACTTAGAGCAGAGATGCTGAGGAATTTCTTCAGCTAGAGGTTGGTAAATCTATGGAAGTTGTTGCCACAGATGGGTGTGAAGGCCAGGTCATTGGGCATATTTAAGGTAGAGATTGAAAGGTTCTTGATAAGCGAGGACATCAAAGATTACGGGGAGAAGATCAGGCAGTGGGACAAAGTAGAATATGGGGCTAAGTAGTGTGGTAATACACCACCAGCCTACTGCAGGGGGAAACCTGTGTACCTGCAGGAAGAGCACTGGAGGACAAGACAACACCTGGCTGGCTGTTAATCAGCCGATCTAAATGGACTAAGCCCCACCCGGTCGGTGCCAATCATCCGCTGGGATATAAGCCACATCTGGCCCCTTGAGGTCAGTCACACGGAGCCAGCACAGTTAACCACAGCTAACTGCAACAGGGACTTTAAGTGAAATAAAGCCTGTTGATCAGTCTTTAAGTCTTGTGTCTGCTTTCACTTAAAATTTAAGCTACTATGGAGAAGCTCCTAAGAAGTTGACCCTCGTCACTTGGAAGTGCAAGCATGCTTCGAAATCTGGAGGCACACGGTCGAAACCAACATCAAGGCACACGCTGACATCCTAGACACCAACAGGAAAAAGCTCATCCTGCTCTGCACAAAGTTGGGTTCCTGAGCCTTCCAGGCCCTCAGTACTCCAAGGTGATGAACACCCTGGAAACCATGTATAAGCCCCCAACGAACGTGACCTTCGCCAGGTACCTACTAAGTATTTATGCCCAGCAGCCCATAGAGACAGCCAAGTCCTACCTGGGAGCCCTGCGTGAATTGGCCCGACTGTGCATGGCAGAACATGGGTGAACGAAAAGGAGGTTGAAAGGTTGATCAGGGACACCTGCATCCGAGATCTGAGCTCAAAAGCTGTCAGACAGAAGCTGCTGGAGGACAATATTTATTCCCTGGCCAAAACTGCGGAGGTAGTTCAAGCCCTGGAGGCAGCAGACCTACACACAAGCTTTCGACTCCAGACTCCCCCAGGTCTATTCATGGACAGCACAGATCACAGCTGTGGCCCAAACTCAGCTGGTGGATGAGAGCATTGCTGCCATGGGCTCCCCATGTCCTTGTAAGTACTGTGCGTCCTGATGTGGGTTTGGTTGACGGTTGTAACAAAACTGCCTGGCTAGGAATCCATTCGCTCGAAATGCACAAGAAAGGCCACTACACCAAGGTATGCCTTTCTAAGCCTGCCAGCAGCTCAGCGGTCCACTACGACCAATTCCCACCCCCTCCCTCCTGGCCCCAGCCACGTGCGATTGCTGGGCAGCGCTATTTGCCCCACTGCTACTTCCAGCATCCCCAGCCTCGGCAGTCCTACTTCTGACCTCACCAGCAATCATTTCCACGTGCTCACCATGCATCCAGACTACCACCTGGTCCCGCTAAGACGCGGACTACAATTGCATCACTTCTGCATCACAGAGTGAAGTCACTTCCACTGCCATTGACAACGTCACTGGCATGGACGGGCAACAGCATTATGTCACTTCCTCCGGCACAACCAACACAGCCAAAGAGAAAGGCCAGCTATGCTGCCATCACGCACCCCCACACAGCACCCCCATCTTGTGCCAGGCGGGTACAGGCACCACAGACACCCGGGGACTGCCAAGCCTACACCACGCACACCACCAACCTTATCAGTATGGACAATGACAATGACGACATGGTCAACACGGGTGCTGACCAGGCCACCCTCCTGATGCACACCACACCTGCTGACACCACTGATCACTGCCAATTGGCACGCACTGCATCCCATGCCTATGGAGAGCGCCACCGGCCAACACTCACCCATCTCGATGCATCCCACACCTGCAGTGGACGACGCCAGCCGCAACTCACCTCCACCATCAGGGAACTGCGACACAGACCCTGAGATGGTCCTTGCGGATACTGACCAGAGACATCACTCACTGCATCAGCCGCTTAATGATGGATGTCGAGATCAACGGGCAGGTAACAAAGTGCTTATATGACAGTAGCAGCACCGAGAGCTTCATTCATTTGAATGTGGCCTACTCTCTGAAACTCAAAATCTACCCCACCACCTTCTCTATCACCTTCGCCACCCAGGACCGAACCATTAACACACTTGGGCGCTGCTCCGTCTATCTGACTGTGGGAGGGGGGAGACGTACTGGTTCAGGCAACTGGTCATGACCAAACTCTATGCCCCAGTCCTCCTGGACTTAGACATTCAATGTCATCTGTAGAGCATCACCCTCACTTTCACGGGTGCCCCTAGCCTCACCACACTCCACAGCGTGCCGTCCAACCAGCCCCAGCCAACCTGCGGCCTCTCCACGCTGCGCATCGCCCCTCCCGCCCTCTTCTCGCACCTCATGCCAGTCTTCAAGCTGATAGCCGCCAGAATTAGGTGCTATTGCACAACGGATAGAGACTTTATTAAGGCAGAAGTGCAGCGGCTTCTGGCTGAAGGTGTCATAGAACCCAGCAACTGCCCATGGAGAGCCCAAGACCTGGTGGTCAAAGGGGAGAGTAAGCCAAGGATGGTCATAGATTACAGTCAAACCATCAACCAGTACAACCAGCTGGATGACTACCCCTTACCGAGGATAGCCGACATGGTCAACGAGATAGCGCGCTACAGGGTCTTCTCCATGATTGACCTGAAGTCAGCCTATCACCAACTCCCCATGGGACAATCCCTACACTACCTTTGTGGTGGATGGGGTGCCTCTGCCAGTTTCGCCAAGTTCCATTTGGGGTCACTAACGGGGTTTCTGTCTTCCAGTGGGAGATGGATCGCATGGTAGACAAGCACAAGTTAAAAGCGACCTTCCCGTACTTGGAAAATGTCACCATCTGCGGCCATGACCAGCGGGACCATGATTCCAACCTGGAGTGATTTCTCCGGATGGCTGAGGAGCTGAACCTCACGTACAATAAAGTGCATGTTCAGCACCCCCGCCTCACCATCCTGGAGTACATTGTGGCACATGGTGTCATCAGCCTGGATCCAGAATGTATGCGCCCATTAATGGAGCTACCCCTCCCACACACGCTCAGGTCCCTCCGCAGGTGCCCTGACCTTTTCCTTATTACTCACAATGGGTTCCCTGTTTCTCTGACAAGGTCCGTCCACTAGCCCAGGCCACCACCTTTCCCCTCCTACCTGAGGTGCAGGCAGCCTTCACGCGCATCAGGCAGGACATCACATAACCCACGATGCATGCTGTGAATGAGGACTCCCCCTTCCAGGTGGAAAGTGATGCCTCCGATGTGACCCTCGCCACGACCCTTAATAAGAAGCAGCGCCCTGACGCCTTCTTCTCCAGAACCCTTCACAGTTCCAAGCTAGGGCACTCTGCCATTGAAAAGGAAGCTCAGGCGATCATGGAAGTGGTCCACCACTGGCTCCACTACCTGGCGGGCAGGAGATTCACCCTCCTCATCGACCAGTGTGCAGTGTCATTCATGTTTAGCACCACCCACAAAGGCAAGATCAAGAATAACAAGATATTGTGCTGGAGAGTTGAGCTAGCAATGTACAGTATCAAATGGGGAAGTTTAACGACTCCCCCAATGCCCTCTCCCGGACCTACGAGTCATTCCACGACAATCAGCTGCAGACCCTACACAAGTCTGAGGCTTCACTGTCCAGGATGTCAGGACCATGACTGAGGCATGCCAGGTCTGTGCAGAATGCAAGCCCCGCCTCTTCTGCCCTCCCCAGGCCCACTTCATAAAGGCCACCCAGCCCTTCAAAAGTCTCAGCATAGACTTCAAGGGCCCCTTGCCTTCCACGAATCGGAATGTCTATTTCCTCACGGTCATAGATGAATACCTTCACTATTCCATACCCAGACAGCTCCATGGCCACCGTCATCAGGGCGCTGATGCAAACCTTCACCATGTTTGGTTATCCTGCATTCATCCACAATGACTGGGGATCCAGCTTCGAGTGAGGAACTGCACCAGTACATGAATGCAAGGGGCATCGCAACTAGTCGCACGACTAGTTACAACCCGAGAGGTAATGGGCAGGTAGAATGCGAAAATGGGGTAATCTGGAAGGCAGTCCTCCTGGCCCGTAGAGTACTGGCAGGATGCCCTCCCTGAGACGCTCCATGCCATCAGGTCACTCCTGTTCATGGTTACCAATGAGACACCTCAAGAATGCCTGTTTTCGTTCCCCAGGAAATTGACAACTGGAATCTTACTCCCAGCATGGCTCACATTCCCAGGACCGGTGCTCCTGTGTAGACATGTGTGGACCCACAAGGCCGACCCCCCTGGTCAAGCAGGAGTTCCTCCTACACGCCAACCACAACAATGCCTACGTTAGGTACCCCAGTGGCAATGAGGACACTGTCTCAACCAAGGACCAGGCACCAGTGGGAGAATCCACCGCAGCACAACAACCACCATCGCCCCAAGACCACACAGGCCTGATGTATCTCCCCTGTCCCCAACAGCTGTGATGCACCCAGGACCATGTTGGCCTGCTGCGCCTTCCCTACCCCGGGCACCCTGGACACACTCAAACAGTGGGAGATGACCCTGCTCCCCCTCCCATCCAATGCCTCACGCATGCTCCAACTCCAGCTGCCCTGACCATCCCAACACGCTACAATACGCCAGCCACTCCGGTCCCAGGCACTGCCCCCTCCCCCCGACTAGACCCCACTTACCCTCGCTGACCCTTGACCAGGAGCCAACACTGCGACGATTACAGAGAGTCTGATGGCTGCCGGACCATCTAAATTTGTAAATATGTACATATATTTGGGGCTTGCGGAGAGCACTGGAGGACAAGGCAACACCTGGCTGGCTATTAATCAGCCAACCTGAATGGACCAAGCCCCACCCGGTCAGCTGCCAATCATCCGCCGGGATATAAACCACATCTGGCCCCTCGAGGTCAGTCACATGGAGCCAGCACAGCTAACAGCAACAGGGACTTTAAGTGGAATAAAGCCTGTTGATCAGTCTTTGTGTCTGCTTTCTGAACGACAGCACACCACAAGTAGAAAATGGATCAGCTCATGATTAAATAGTGGGACAGACTCAGTGGCTGAATATCCCATTTCTGCTCCTGTGTCTTATGGTCTAATCACAGTAACTTAAAATGTAAATGTGTACTTATCATCTTGCTAGTTTAACATGTGAGGCCAAAGATGCATTATTATATGTGTACAGGAATTGTTCCCAACAGCCCTTTCTCACCATCAAGTCCATACTATTAGATCTCATGTGCCGTGTTTCTGTTTGATCTAGAATTTTATTTCTCCACTATTGATAGTTGTCCCTTCTGTTCCTGTGACCCTAAGCTCTGAAGTTACCTCCCTAAACCTCTGTTTCTTTTCCTTCCATCAAGACCATTATTTACCTCTGGCCAAACTTTTGTGAATTTTTTAAAATCACCCAGCATTAATTTCTTACTTTGATAAAGTTCCTGGGAAACATCTTTAGACTTATTGTTGGAGACATTTAATGAGTTTATATTTCACCCAATGGAACAGCGCTCTCCATAATGTTCTGGAGTATCAGTCTAGATTCTCCATTCAAACCTCCAAAATGGAATTTAATTCTGCATCATTTCAAGATGAGCAAATTAGCCAATATTTGCATTCAACACCTGAATGGAAGATTTGGAATGGTTGAGGAGAAGGAAGGAACAATTAAATACATGTATCTTATCCCAGATAAAGCATTAGTGATCAACAATTGGGTTTACTATTACATCAGCCCACATTTTCTATGAATGCTCCATTCCATAAATAAATTGTTATGCTGTAGAGGGGTCACCACTTTTACAGCCAGGTTATAGCTCATGGTTATAGCTCCAGGACTGTTGCTCAAGGGTGAAGAAAGACGACACGCAGACTGGTAGAGTGCATTCAACACTGAGTTTATTCAGGGGCAGTTCTGCCTTTTATTGTGAGCTCAGCTGCGTCACCACCAGGGTGTAGCTTGAGCGAGCCAACCACTGATTGGTCGGTTCCAGCATCTGGGCCCCGATTGGGCCCCCTGGGATCTCCATTCCACTGGGGGCCTATGGAAATGGACGTCTCAGCCCATACGAGGTCTTTCCGGTCGCCGTGTATGTTGGCCATTTCCAGTGTTGGCCCAAGGCGCGGGCCGCAGGCCACTACAATGCTATCTTCCATTGCAGAAATCAAAAATTAAGAAATTGAAGTTTTGGTCTCAATTTTCTCTTTGAGTTTCAATGATCTCTCAAGGTTTTGCATCTCTTTTATTTTGTGCCTCATTATGTCAGTCAATTCTAACAGTTTTTGTTAAGTCTGGCTATTCTGCGTTTCTAGAGAGCCTGGGGACATAAATGTACTTGATTAATTTGGGTTATCCTTCAATTTGCTGATGAGTATTTGCTTCAACCTATACACAATAGAGTGCAAACTAACAATTAAAGAATGGGTTCATTCAATTTCAGTAATTGGTCTGATTTTTATGTCTCATACATACATTGTTATGTGTTCAGTCACTTAACTGCAAAGTCTATTTAATATTACACACAGGCAGATTGCAATATTCTGAGTGTTTGCATATGTTATCTCAACAATCCCTATATAGAGGGCACAAATTGCTTTTCTAGGCGTCATAAAGATGTGTTAGTTTATCTTCTTTGGCTTGGCTTCGCGGACGAAGATTTATGGAGGAGGTAAAAAGTCCACGTCAGCTGCAGGCTCGTTTGTGGCTGACAAGTCCGATGCGGGACAGGCAGACATGGTTGCAACGGTTGCAGGGGAAAATTGGTTGGTTGGGGTTGGGTGTTGGGTTTTTCCTCCTTTGCCTTTTGTCAGTGAGGTGGGCTCTGCGGTCTTCTTCAAAGGAGGTTGCTGCCCGCCAAACTGTGAGGCGCCAAGATGCACGGTTTGAGGCGTTATCAGCCCACTGGCGGTGGTCAATGTGGCAGGCACCAAGACCTTAAACAATCTATATATACTGTAATAATCATTATAAGTCTCGTTCCATTCTGAAAGAAAAGTCGCCACTTTCTGTAGAATCAAGGCTATTCTCATTCTAAAAATTAAACTTAACAATGATATATGATGTCCTTTTTTTTAAACCAAAGTAAGCCATAATTTAGTTATTTATTTCACTTTGTTGAAGAAAACTAATCAATTTTCATGCTAAATCACAAATAAAAGTGGATGAGGGTAAAAAGGTTGAATCTATCGAAAGGACCTGCTCTTTTCCTCATTAATCAAAAGCTTGCAAGCATCTAAATTACCAAGACAGAAATATTGGGTAGCATGCTTAGCATCGGGTGGCACCGTCAGCATGGCCGTTAGTGCAACACTATTACAGAGCCAGCAAGCAGGGTTCAAATCCATTGACGTCTGCAAGGAGCTTGTAAATTCTCCCTCCCTACGTCAGTGTGGGCTACCTCCAGGCACTCCACTTTACTTCCTACCCTTCAAAACATACAGGGGTTGTAGGTTAATTGGCACATTTGAGCAGCATGGGTTCATGGGCCGGAAAGGCATGTTCTGTATGTCTAGGTTGAATTAAATTTAAATTAATTAAATTAAATACTGATAATGGTTTAGAGTCTAAAACAACTGTGACATCAATGCTTTTTATGCAGTATTAAGGGTCCTGATGGTATGCTGACTTGTAACTTTGATCAGCCCTTTATGTTGCTTCTCATGCACTCTGTGTTTTGCTTCAGTATTTTAACCCTGCATGTTGCTTCATTTCAAATCCATTGTCCATTCAATGAATGCCTTGTGATATCTTTCAGTACCATTGCACGAACAGATGAAAAAAACAGAACCATTTTGTGTACCTTGTAGGTAATATATTAACCTGACATGACTGTCGTTCTATATACTTGAGGCTCATCTCCAAGATGCAACCTCTGCTAATATCAAGAATATTTGAACAGATAATGAAGTATCCGCCCACTAGAGTAGGTAAAGCACCAGAGATTGAATTGAAATGGGAGTGAGGCATTCAGCATAATGTCTATCCACTCCTCAAAGGAAACATAGATGCAGAGGTAAACCCTGGATTAAAGGCGCAGTTGAATATTGGTGATGTTGACTCCCACTAAGCTATTTTTGGTATCCAGAAACCATGGCATTTTGATGAAAAAAAAATCACACATTCATTGGACGCAACATCTTCAATTATCCAAATACATTTATTTATTTATTACATTAACTCTATTTTCAGTTTGCCTTTTAAAAGCCACCTGGTTGCTGCTTTTAACTGAAGAGGTTTCCATGAAGGGGCACCTCTGCATGAAATACAAAGAATACTGTCATGGGTACCCCTCCTTTCCTCCCAAAAAAATATGATGACAACAGATGCTATCACAGAAAGTTCTCTATTTCCTCAGTTATAGAAACAAACACAAATTGCTTGTGTATTAATTGCAATCTTTCTCTCTTCTACTATTGACCTGTGGCACTCACATTCACAGTAATAAAGAGTTTTGGGAGGCTGGTGTGGAAATATGTCTGAGCAGAGACGTGGATGCCTACCAATTTACATACCACAGCAACAGATGCCATCTCACTGGCTCTTCACGCATGGACAGCAAAGAAGCTCTTTACTGATTACAGCAAGGACTGGGCCTCCATACCCCACAGTGTAAGTGGAACAGGGTCAGTGCCAAGGGGGGCATCCACAGGCATTGCCAGCAAGGTACTGTTCCTCCCCCCATATAGTCGCGGCCATTGCTCGCTGTAAGACTTGCCCCCTCACCCCCTCCAGCGTCACTAGTGGCTAATGATGCTTGATGCCATAAAAGCAGCATTTGCGGTACCTACTTTGGAGGGGTGGAAGATGTATTGTCACACTGGAGGGAGGAAATAGCCCTTTAAAGTGCCAAGATGCAGAATAACTAGATAAATCATGGTGCAGTGGGCAAGGCTTCCGAGTGCAGCAGGCCCGGTAAGTTTTCCCGCCTCCTTGGAAGGTTGTCAATGTGAAAGGGGCTACTATTTCAGAGGACTTTTTTTGAACCCAACACATGATCGTCATAATGAAGAAAGAACATCAGCATCTCTACCTTCTCAGGAGTTTGTGGAGGTTTGGTATGACATTGAAAACCTGAGCAAATTTCTACAGCAGTGTAAAGGAAAGAGTGCTGACTGGCTGTATCACAGCCTGGATTGGGGACAAATACTTATGAGTGGAAAGCCCTGCAAAAGGTAATGGACACAGCCAAGGACATCTCAGGCAAAACTCTTCCCACCATCGAAAAAATCTTCATGCAAGATTGCCTTCAGAGAGTAGCAGCAATCATCAAGGATCCACACCACACAAGACAGGTTCTGGTCTCAATGCTGCCATCAGGAAAGAGGTATAGGTGGCACAAGACTTGCACCACCAGGTCCAGGAACAATTGCGACTCCTCCACCATCAGACACAGAAAACAACAAACTTAATCAGAGTCTCATTTAAGGACTCTTACTTTGCCCGTTATTTAATATTGAATATTTATTTTCTGCATTTGCAGTTTGTTTGCATTTCTTTCTTTGTTTACATTTTTTTGCTTTTCTATACATATCTTTTCTTGAATACAATTTTTTGTTCTACCGATAAGGAGAAATTCTGCCTGCCTACAGAAAAGAATTTCAGGGTTGTATCTGATTTCTGTACTCTGACAATAAATCTGTAGCAGACTTCAACAGGGATTTTATCTGAGTCAGGTGACTCACACAGTTGGAGTTGAAAAGCTCAGATCAGCCTGAAGTTGATTGGGCAATAGAGATCAAGTAATCCAGGGAATTTGTGACACAGGGTGGTATTAATTCACTTCAACTCAGCAGTTGAGATAATTATTATGATTGGCTGGAGTTCTGCACTGTAGTGAGTTGGAAATTTACAACTAATTATTTTTTTTCTACAAATCTGAACTTCATTGAATGCACATCTAAAGATGGAGTCCAAGGAAGAGAATAGGATTTGCCAGGAAATCACCATAATAAAGGCAGAAGGACTGAAGGTGCTGGGATTCACAAAAAAAACCCGAGCTGCGGCAGAAATTTGGTGAGTCAGGCAGCATCTATGGAGGTAAAGGATGAATAATGTTTCTAGCTATTAATAATGGATCTAGCTATTAATTGCTTGCAACTGCCTCCCCCTCCCCTTTAACCACCCTGTTTACTCATTCCTGCTGCAGGGCTTCAACCTAAAATATTGGCCATCCCTTTTGCACCACAGGTGCCACCTGACCTGTTTAATTCCTCCAGAGGCTCTTTTTCTTTGCACCTGAATGATGCAGCATTATTAGAGGCAAAATTAACCTTTAATTTAAAAAGTATGGCTTAATGAAAGCTGGCAAGCATAGATTTGTTCAAAGGAACTTCTCTTGAAGTTTCTTCACCGAGGAATTACATCAATCAAGGTGTTGAAGCAGATGTTGTGTATATACCAGAGATTTCCAAGAAGGTATTTGGCAAAGTGCTACAGACCACACTTGTTAAAAAGAGAATGAAGGAATGTGACAGTATGGTGAATAAATTGATGGTGATGGATACACACGTTTCTCAAATTCAAAATATGCTCTGTGCCAATGTTTCCCCCATTTTGGAGGAATTACAGGTACTCCCAGACTTATGACTTACTCAACTTAGATCCATCTACACATATAACTAATTTTTTTAACTATATATAAGAAAAAAATATAAAATGTACATGGTTTATGTTGTATTTGACAAACTATAACAGGGATACAGATGAGAGTCAAATGTGTGTTCTTACCTTGTTAGTCGCCATTCCAGATCCCATAGGGTGGGCAAGGCCATCTTAATTTCTATGCGCATGCGTGAGTCGTTGGTTGGTGCATGCACAGTAGGTTCGGTATTAGAGTTTGATTGCTGCTTGCACAATGGGTTCAAGTATTGGAGTTTGGTTGGTGCATGCATGGTATTGAATTTAAACACTTAGCTCTTACTCATGTGCCAACTGAACTTCAATACACGAACCCACTGCACATGCACTAACTGAATTCAAATACACAAAGCCATTTAATTTGCGCCAGCTGAAGACTCACATGTGCGAACAGGAATCAAGATGGCTGAACCTAGCCCATAAACCCGGGAACGCTCGAACACGTCCTGTATTCCCGTTATAGTTTGTCAAATACAACAAAAATCTACCATGAATACAAGATTTAAATTTAAACAATTTGCCTTAAGACTTGGGTGCTCCACGCAGGTGGGCAAAATTTCAACTTGCATTCATTTCAAGATATGACAGATTTTTTTTTGTTCTCGATTACGGTTGTAAGTCAGGGAAAACCTGCATTCATCCATTTTTTGTTTGTAAATGACCACAACTTTGGGGTTAGCCTAGAAGAACATATTGGTTGGCATAAAGTAGTTGGGCCGAAGGGCCCATTCAATGCTGTCATACTCCATGATGTGAACCTAAACACAACAGTCGTGGCGGTGATAGATGTGGACTGCAGGATTGTTAAATAACCAGTGGAAATGGAATTGGATGGGAAGACTTAAGTGGACTCGAAATGACCGATATAGAAATAAAAGCCAAGATATTATGCTGGAGCTTCAAGTCTGTGTGATAATGACTGCTAATTTTATACATAGACTGAGAGATTAATATTAGCCAGGTCATCGGGGATAAACCTTATGTTCTGTTTCAAAATTACATCCTTGAATATTTTCAATCAACTTGACAGAGCGGAGGAGGCCTCAATTTAACATCTCATCTGAAAGACAATAGCTATGACATTGTAGTGTTCCCTGCATTCAAAGATAAGCTTAGATTTTTGTGCTCTGATTATGAATGAGTCCTGACGCAACCATTTGACTCAAATAGAATGAATGGCTGCAAACTAAGCTGTGCCTGACTCTATAAAATTTAGTGCTGAGATCCCGGTTTGTGATTCAGACAAAAAAAAGTAGGTGGGGTGATTAATAAGTTTGCAGATAACTCAAAAATTATTGGAGTCATGGAGAGTGAGAATGGTTGTCAAGGAAGGCCACAGGATATAGAGCAGTTGGAATTGTGGGCAGAAAAGTGGGAGATGGAATTTAATCTGAAACAATGTGAGAGCTGCACTTTGAAGGTCAAATGTAAGAGAAAATATGCAGTAAGTGGCAGGACCTTTAAGAGTATTGATATGCAGAGGGAGCATGCAGTGCAAGTCAGAGGTCCCTAAAGTTGTAAAGAAGGAATACAGTGTATGTACCATCATATTTTTGGGTTATTGCGTTTAAGTTTCTTGCAAAGATACAATCCCTTTCTCCCAATTCCTCACCACTACTTCATATGTTCTCAGGATGAGACTTTCCACTCCAGGACATCCAAATATCCTCAACAAGAAACGTGGCTTTCCCCTTACTATTGTTTCAAAAGTTCATAACCCTACTTCATCCATTAAACATACTTCCATTGCCAGAACATAAACTTGCCCTTTGGTCCTCACTTTTCACCTTACAAGCCTCTGCATCCTACACATTATCCACCGAAAACTGCGCCAACTACAATCCCACTACTAGCCATATCGTCTCTTTTCCACCCCTGTCAACTTTTTGCAGGGATGTCTCCCAAGGACTCCCTAGCCAACTTTTCTCTTCCCACCCAACCTTCCACCCCCTCAGTCACTTTGAACCATAACAACAGAAAATTCAAAACTGGCACCTACATTTCCTGCTCACCCACCACTTTCCTTTACATTCAGGGCCACAAACAAACCTTTCAGGTGAGACAGAGGTTTACTTCCATCTCATCCTACCCAATTTATTGCATTCAGTGTACCTGGTGTGGTCTCCTCTATACTAATGAGACCAAATGCTGATTAGGTAACTGCTTCACCAAACCCCAATATTCTGTCTGTGGGTTTAAGCTTGAGATTCTTGCAGCCATCTATTTCAACCCTCCCAATCATTTCCATGTGGGTATGAGCTTATATACATAATATACTTTGTTTCTCAGGTTCATCCATTTTCAGTATGATGCCCAATGCATACTTGAAAACAACACATTATATTCCTTCATTAAAGTCTCAAAGCTAGGTGTAGAGTGGATTGTGGAGGGTCATGTGCCTCTCTGTCTGGAACCTGGTGGTAATGCTGATTGTGGATGGTCATATGACTTCTCTGTCTGGAACCTAGTCACCTAGTCAGAAGTTGCATCACCTGCTAATCAAGGTTGGACTTTGCCCATCTGTTAGTGCACACCTGACCACTGGCCCCTTTAATCACCGAGTGATTGCCTGAGCCTGACCCTCCAGCTTACTGTACTATAAAGTTCACCAAGTGCAGAAACTCTTTGGTCCTGAAACGAACCCTGCTCCACTCCAGGTCGTGAACAACGCTGGAGGAGCTGTTGGTAACGTGTGCACTGCATTGGGATTAGGGCTGTTAGCAATGGAGCTCTGCCAACATTAGACAAGGAACGGTGGGTAGTGAATTGTAATTCTTGGTTGTTTTATGTCTATACACACTTGCTAGTATCAGATGTAATTAGTTGTACTCTGCTTGTAAGTCTGTACACAGTTGCTAGTATCAGTCATGTAAATCCAATGTGGTTGGGTTGTACTCTGTATGAGTGTAAGCAATTGCTAGTATCAAAAATGTTAAGTATGAAATGACTGATTGAACTATGTTTTGAGATTGAGTGTATTAGTATGTATCATCCCTATTACAATCTTTCCTGTGTCCAGCCTCGGTGCTCTTTGAACCTACCAAACTTTTGCCAAAACTAGGCATGAGCTTTGATTTTACTAACTTTAGGTCTCCTCCACCCACATTTGGTATCATTGTCCTTGTCTCTACCTACTTGTATACTTGCATTTTGTCTCCTCTCCATCCATCTTTTATCCTCCTCACTCCCTCCCCACCTTTATCTTTACCAATGGAGATTCAAGATTTTCATGTGCACCTGAACAATTGAGTGAAACAGACATGTTAATGGAAATGTAAGTAGCAGATAAAAAGGGAAAGTAGAGTTTTACCTTGTGTTTAGAAATTTTGGTTCTTCACACAAAATTAAGAAAATAGATGACAGTCATTCAATTATCAAGGAAATTATTAAACACGTACATGCAGGATTCTACTCCAGAGTTTACACTGCAATGGGGATCACTGAAGTAAACCACTAGTTAAAGCAATTATATTGGACTACAATCACACAAACTCCAACCTTTATTTCCTCACCACAGCCACAGTACTCCCAATAACTATCCATTCACCACTACACACATGCAAATGCTATTATCAGAATTAGTAGAGTGACCCACATTGGCCCCTTGTATTCATCACTAGTTTCCTGCATGAAATGGGATGCTAAAATATAGTTTCTCCACAATCAGAAAATGAACAAAGGGCCCAGAGTGTCCTTGACTTTTACTTTCTTACTATTCTCTTGTGGTGATATGGCTGTATGGACTGGCTGGCCCACACCGACGCAATGGGTGTCCTTACCTTAGCTTCTTACTTGATCCTTCCCATGTGACCCCTGGCCAAAGAGGTTGAGTTCCTGCTCATTTTCCTAGCCTTGACCCAGGCCAGCAGTCTCTTGCTTAATAAAGCCTATAGTTCCCCTCAGTCTTCTGTCTGCATCATTATTGGGGCACCGATAGCGCCCAACAATATATTAAGCAAGATTTTGGAACTCTCTGGTTTTGGAGAAAATGCTGCCCCCCAAAAGGCTGAAGTAGACCCCAAAGTCCTGGATGCATCAGTACTCTTCGAGTAGTGGGTGAACTGTTTCAATAATTTCCTCGATGCCACTGCAGAGGTGGTCGACATGGGTGAGAAGGTCAAGATACTTCAAGCACAAGTCACCCAGAAGGCCTACCTGACCATCTTAGACTGTGCGACCTACACCGAAGCAATGGCTGTGCTGCAAGCGCTCTATAGACCCAAGGTGAGCTTAGTCTACTCCCGTTACCTGCTGGTGTCCTAGAAACAACAGCCTGGTGAATCTGCCAAAGAGTTCATCCGGTCCTTGGTCACATTGGGAAAAGACTGTTTGGGGATAACACAGGCCCGGGCAAGATACTGCTGAACCAGTGCATGGAAGAGCTGATCAGAGATGCCTGTGTGTCAGGGTTGAGGTCGAACTAAATCAGGCAAAGACTCCTTGAGCAGGACCTGCTCCTTCTCAAAAAGGCTATCGAATTGGTCAGAACTCTGGATTTGGCCCAGCGCCAAGCGGAGTCGATTGCGGGCAGAAGCAGGCCCGCATGTACATTCCACCATGAGGACCAGTGGCCTGGGACTCAACGTCAAGCATCAGTGACCCGACCACTGCTGCAATCATACTGACCACATTGTCGAGGTGGAACTTTTGTGGGCAGACCAGGCACGCGAGGCGCCTCTGCCCCACGAAAGGAGCAACGTGCTCGAACTGTAGTAAGAGGGGTCACTATCAAAGAGTCTGCAGGTCCCAATTGCAGCCAGTGAGCAGTGCAGTGTCCATTCCCGTAGAGCTTCCAGTGCTAACCACATGCACGGTGACGGGAGCGCCATCTAACCAGCCACCGCTCCCAGCCTCGGTAGCTCAGCCTACCGTGCTTGTGACGTCATTTCCAGCCACCTCGACTCCACTTCTGGCATCTTCTTCATCTGATGCTGCGTGGCCAACATGGAGGTCACCATCGTGGGTGGGCCTCCCCACTAATGACAACAATGAAGAAACGCCACTGCTCAATTCAGTGACACTAAATCAAGCCAGTCCTCACCCGATCTCGAACTCATTGACACAGATCGAGGTGAATGGACATAAAATTAACTGTCTTTTTGATAGCGATAGTACGGAAAGCTTTTTTGATGTGGTCCAGAGACTCTCCCTCCCGGTCTGACCCACGACCAGGATAGTTTCAATGGCGGCCAGGGACCAACAGACGAATATTCAGGGGTATTATGTCGCGCTGCTGATGTGGGGGGTGGGGATATGTTATAACAACTTTGTTTTACTAGTCATGCCCTACCTCTGCGCGGCGATCCTCCTAGGCCTCGACTTTCAGAGTCAGTTTAGAAGCATGACGATGGCGCTTGGAGGCCCTCGGCATTTGGGTGACCATCCCCAACCAAATGGCCGGCTGCCGTTACCGTACTGTGGCCCCAATACCCAATCCCTGGCACTGTCCAGTGTTATGGGTACTCGGTCCTTGGCGCTGTCCAGCGGTCCCGGCACTCAGTCCCCAGCTACGACCTGTGGCCTCACCACCTTAAGGATGCTTTAAGGGTGCCCCCTCCATCACTGTTCACCAACCTCACTCCAGATTGCAAACCTATCGCCACCAAAAGTCGGCGCTATAGTTTGGAGGATATGCAATTTATCCAGGCTGAGGTTCAGCGACTCCTGGCCAAGGGGATCATAGCCCCTAGCACCAGTCCCTGGAGAGCACAGGTCCTCGTGATCAGAGGGGCAGGAAAGCCCCGGATGGTAATTGACTATAGTCAAACCATCAACTGCTTCACCCAGCTGGATGGGTACCCACTCCCCCGTATAGCCGACTTGGTCAATAAGGTCGCCAAATAGAGTTTTTTTGACTATTGACCTCAAGTCAGCTTACCACCAACTTCCCCTCCATCCGAGTGATCAAATCTATACCAGATTTGAAGCCAACGGGAAACTTTTCCACTTCCTACGGGTACCCTTTGGCGTTACTAATGGTGTTTTTGCTTTCCAGAGAGTAATGGACCCAATGGTGGAGGAACACGGGCTGATGGCAGCATTCTCCTACTTTGACAATGTCACCATCTGCGGCCATGATCAGCAGGACCATGACGCAAACCTCGCCAAGTTCTTACTTATGGCCAAGTTACTTAACTTGACGTACAACAAGAACAAGTGTATGTTCAACTCAGAGCGTCTGGCCCTGCTTGGATGTGTCGTGGCACATGGTGTCATTGCTCCCGACCCTGACTGCATGAGATCTCCCTGTCCCAAGCACCTTGAATGTGCTGAAACTATGCCTAGGGCTGTTTTCATACTATGCACAATGGGTGTCCAACTATGCCAATAAGGCTCATCCTCTAATTCGGTCAACCACATTTGCACTATCAGCGGAGGCCCAAGCTGCTTTTAATCAGATCCATGGAGACATTGCTAAGGCCACGATGCATGCGGTGCATGCGTCCATCCCCTTCTAGGTGGAAAGCGATGCCTCCAACTTCGTGTTGGCTGCCACATTAAACCAGGCAGGCAGGCCGGTAGCATTTTTTTCCCGTACCCTTCATGGCCCCAAACCCCAGCACACTTCTGTCAAGAAGGAGTCGCAGGCGATCATTGAGGCAGTGAGATTTACCCTGTTGACTGATCAGAGGGAAGTAGCCTTAATGTTCAGCGCCAAATAATGGGGTAAAATCAAGAACAACAAGATTCTGAGGTGGAGGATTGAGTTATCCACCTACAATTATGACATCTTGTACTGGCCGGGTGAGCTCAATGATCCCCTGGATGCCCTATCCCGAGAGACGTGTGCCAGCGCGCATCTCGACCATCTCCAGGTCTTGCTGTCACAGCAGTCTGTGCCACCCTGGAGTCACAAGGCTCTATCACTTTATTAGGTCACACCTAAAGAACCACACCTCATCAAGGCCACCCACCCTTTCGAACGACTCAGTGTCGATTTCAAGGGCCCCCTCCCTACTACAAATAGGAATGCCTACTTCCTAACAGTGGTGGATGAATTTTCCAGATTCCCCTTTGCAATTCCCTGCTCAGATATGACCTCAACCATGGTCCCCTTTGCAATTCCCTGCTCAGATATGACCTCAACCATGGTCCCCTTTGCAATTCCCTGCTCAGATATGACCTCAACCATGGTCATCAAGGCCCTGAGAAGTATCTTCACTCTGTTTGGGTACCCCGACAATATTCATAGTGACCGGGGACTTCTTTCATGAGTGAGGAGCTGCGTCAGTACTACCTGACCAGAGGCCCAGCACCAGCAGGACCACCAGCTATAACCCATCTGGAAGCCAGTGCTCCCGGCCCTCAGGTCCCGCGAGCAGGACATTATGCCAGAAGCCTTCCATGCTATCCTATCGTTATTCTGCATCGCAACTAACAACATCCCGCATGAATGCCTCTTTGCTTTCCCTAGGAGGTCAGCAAATGGTTTTTCCATCCCTCCCTGGCTGACGTCAACAGGGCCAGTTCGCCTTCGGAAGCACATCAGAGGCCATAAAACAGATCCACTGGTTGAAGCAGTAAATCTCATTCATGGCAACCTCCAGTATCCATTTGTGAAGTATCCGGATGTCCACGAGGACACGGTGCCCTTATGAGACCTGGCAAGGGCCGGAGACCCTGAGACTGCCTTGTCGGCTGCTGACCACGCCGCAGACTCGATGGTGCTACACCCAAGCACAGCCCTGGAGTCTGAGCTGCCCAACCTGCAGCCGTATGTCCAGCTTCCTACCCCTCCTGCAGCTGCAGAGGACCCCCCAGCACTTCAGGAGTCCACCACCGGCACCCCAACCCCCACAGTTCCGGCAGCAGACACTCCCCCATCGGCCCCCTCTTCGGAGGAGTACTGTATTGAAACGCCAGTTCCCTGGCGGTCCGGCAGACAGAGCAGGCTGCCTATTCAGCTCAAACTTAACCCCTGGGGTGGGGGGGGTGGGGGGTAAGGGGCATCTGCTTTCTTGACCAGTTTTTGTTGATTGCTAAATGTTATTGTCTCTGCTTTTGTATTGCCTCCGGGTTTTGTTTATTTTCAGTGGGTTCTTTTTTTTAAAAAAGGGAGTGGTGAATGTGGTGATATGGCTGTATGTACTGGCTGGCCCGCCCTCCAGGGGGTCTCCTTACCTTAGCTCCTCCCTTGATCCTTCCCATGTGACCCCTGGCCATAAATGTCGAGTCCCCTCTCCTTCCCACTCATTTTCCTAGCCTAGGCCCAGGCAGTCTCTTGCTTAATAAAGCCTATCGTTCGCCTCAATCTTCTGTCTGCATCATTATTGGGCTACCGATAGCACCCAACATCTCTCTTGATATGGGCAGGCCTTGATCTTTATTCGATTGTGATCCTTGGCCATTTCAACACCCACCTGCCTTTTCTGATGCTGCATGCTGTGGGCCCGTAATCCTTTTCCTTGAAAATAATAGAATTGAACTTTGCAGTTAGAGTACAATGCTTGGTCAATGCTGTTTTGTACACTAGGCACAAGTTATAGAAGACATTTTTTTTAAACTCAAATGCCAGCAGCTTGGAGTTGGTTAAAATAATATTTTAATGAAGAGACATCTGTCTTTAATCAATGAAGTCAACGTAAACATGATATTGTTACAGCAGACAAAGAAATGCTGGAGGAACTCAGCAGGTCAGACAGCATCCGTGGGCAGAAATAGTCTGTATTCCTGGGCTAGACTCTTTTTCAAGATGAAGGGTTCAAACCCAAAATATTGACTGACCATTTCTACCCACGGATGCCGTCTGATCTGTTGAGTTCCTCCAGCAATTCTTCATCTGCTCAAGATTCCAGCATCTGCAGCTTTTGTGTTTCTATTTTGCCCTGAGACAATGAACACTCATTTATGTATTTACATATCTATCCAGCAGTACGATTGGTGTACTTTTATATTCTCTACTTTGTGTGTTTTTTTTTAAACCAATAAAATGTTCCTTTTCCATTTCTGAAAAGGATCTCAGTCTGTGATGTTCCTTGAGGAAAAGGGGTTTAGTTCCAAAGGAATGAAAGCAGCCTTGGGAATACTTGACCTGCCTGCAAGCCAAGATGAACCAGGAAATCTTGGATAGCTGGTGTTGGACAACAAAAATAAGCTGATGTGAATGACAACCTTCCCAACTGTGTATTAGGATTTGAACAAACCTTTATTTTGGAGTATTAATTCTGGTCTTATACCGAGCTATAAATGTCAAAAAGTGGATAAATGCAGCAGAACATGTACATTAAGCTGTCAATAGCTTCGAAGTAGTAAATCTGATGCCCTATATCAGCTTGAGTAGAGTACATTGGTTGATCATGTTCAAATCTTGTGTGAGTAGTTGAGTTCCAATTCTGTCTAAGCTATTTACACATGCATTTTTGAGTACCATCCTGGGCAACATTTCAGGTTCAGAGAGCAAACTAAATCAGGCATTCTTTTCTGAATTGACATAACGAGGCCCCAACTTTGTATTTTAACTCATAATAAACTTGACTGATTAATTTGATAATTTTTCCTAAATGGGGAAAAAAAATTGCAACTTACTGAGAAGTTTCCCTGCCCCCCCCATTTGAATCAAGTACATTTCACAATGCACCAACAGCTCCATCCCCTTTTTCAGCATTTGTGCTCGACACAAGGTGTTCTTCCTAATTTCATCAATATCTGTGGTCCTCAATGAGCATTGAGACTTCAACAGACCAAAGGGATACTTCAATATTAACAAAGCCTTGCAGCCTTCCATTTCACTATGCTATCTTTTTTGATGAATGTGTAAAACCTTTGAATTCAACATGTAACAGAATATCCATAGAAGAATTGAATAATGTTTAACCCAGTGATTTTCAGACATTTTCTTTCTGCTCATATACCACCTTCAGTAATTCCTTACTATTTACAGAGCACCTATGGCATATAGAAATATAGAAGATAGGAGCAGGAGTAGGTCATTCGACCCTTCGAGCCTGCTCTGCCATTCAACGAGATCATGGCTGATCTTAAAATTCAGTACCCTGTCCCCGCCTTCTCTCCGTAACCTTTAATACCCTTATACTGAAGAAATAGATCTAATTCCCTCTTAAATATATTCAATGAACCTGCCTCTACTGCCCTCTGTGGCGATGAATTCCACAGATTCACCACCCTCTGGGTAAAGAAATTCCTCCTCATCTCGGTCCTAAATGGTTTGCCTATTATCCTCAAACCATGGCCCCGGGTTCTGGATTTTCCAATCATTGGAAACATCCCATCTGCATCCATTCTGTCCAGTCCTGCCAGAATTTTGTATGTCTCTATGAGTTCCCCTCTCAATCTTCTAAATTCCAGCGAGTACAATCCCAATTTGCGCAATCTTTCCTCATAAGTCATTCCTGCCATTCCAGGTATCAGCCTGGTGAATCGCCTCTGCACTCCCTCCATTGCAAGAACATCCTTCCTTAGATAAGGTGACCAAAACTGCACACAATACTCCAGGTGGGGTCTCACCAAGGCCCTGTACAGCTGCAGTAAGGTATCCTTGTTCCTATACTCAAGCCCTCTTGATATGAAGGCCAACATACCATTTGTCTTTTTAACCGCCTGCTGTACCTGCATGCTCGCCTTCAAAGACTGGTGTACAAGTACCCCTAGGTCTCACTGCACTTCCCCAAATCTTAATCTATTGCCATTCAAATAGTAATCAGCCCTCCGGTTTGTATTACCAAAGTGGATAACCTCACATTTATCCACATTGTAGTGCATTTGCCATGTATCTGCCCAGTCCCTCAATTTATCTAAATCACACTGGAGCTTCCTGACCCCCTCTTCCGTGCACACAACCCCTCCTAGCTTCGTGTCATCTGCAAATTTGGAGATATTACATCCAATCCCCTCATCCAGATCATTAATGTAAATTGTGAACAGCTGGGGTCCCAGTACAGATCCCTGTGGCACCCCACTGGTCATCGCCTGCCACTCAGAAAACGAGCCATTTATCCCAACTCTCTGTCTTCTACCTGCCAGCCAGTTCTCAATCCACATCAATACTTTGCTCCCAATCCCATGAGCCTTGATTTTGTAAGCCAGTCGTTTATGCGGGACCTTATCGAAGGCCTTTTGGAAGTCCAGGTACACCACATCCACTGGCTCTCCCCCATCTATTGTACCTGTCACCATCTCAAAGAATTCCAATAGATTTGTCAAGCACGATTTACCTTTTGTAAATCCATGTTGACTCTGTCCGATCCCTTCTCTGCTAGTCATGTGCTCCGCTATTACATCCTTAATAATGGATTCCATCATTTTTCCCACTACTGATGTAAGGCTCACCGGCCTATAATTCCCCGCTTTTTCTCTACCGCCCTTTTTAAATAGTGGGATAACATTAGCTACCCTCCAATCCATGGGTACTGATCCTGAGTCTATCGAGTTCTGGAAAATAATTCTTAAAGCATCTGCTATCTGAATGGCCACTTCCTTAAGTACCCTAGGATGTAGATTATCAGGCCCTTGGGATTTATCTGCCTCCAATCCCATCAATTTCCCCAAGACCATGTCCTTAGAGATACTGATTTCTTTCAGTTCCTCCCTTGCATTTGTCTCAATGTTTCCCAACATCCTTGGGAGGTTATTTGTATCCTCTCTTGTAAAAACAGATTACTGTAAGTGGAAAAAGGTGGAGAACCATTGCTCTGGACCTAATTGTTACTGAAATATTTTGCATGAGAAAAAATATCACTGGCCCATTTCCTTTGGAGTTATGAAACTGTGCACATAACAAGTCAATGAGGTATGATTAAAACAGTGGTTTTCAATCTTTTTCACTCACGTACCACCTTCAGTAATCCCTTACAAATCATAGAGCACTTATGGCGTAGGGATTACTTAAAGTGGGATGTAGGTGGAAAGAGAAAGGTTGAAAGCTATTGATTTAACCCATTCCCCATTTGTTGTGTACTCCTCAACCTGCTACATGCAATCAAAACTCAAGCATTAATCACCATTTTATGAGGAACGGTACTCATTAAAGCGAAAAGCGTTGAAAATGCACATCAAGACAGGCAGCACCTTTGAAGAATGAGCAAAATTATTGCTTCAGTTTGATCACCTGTTGAGCATCTCAGGGTTTTGATTTTTTTTCAAGTTCTCAGTATCAGCAGTATTTTGCATTTGATTAAACAAATGTCAATATCATTTTATTGTCATATACACAAGTACAATGTACAGATGCACCAAAATTTTTACTTGCTGCAACCATAGGTATGTAAGATACACCAATGACAATAGTAACAATTAATTTACCACAATATGGCAAGACAGATACCAGTCATGGAAATGACAATGACTGAGTTTACATTGTACAATGTACATACATACCAAAATTCTTGCTTGTTGCAGCTAAAAATATCAGTACTTAATTAAATTAAAAATAGTCAATAAATACAAAAGATGGATAATAAATATTCAATTTAATGCATTATATGTACGTCAAAACTTCTCATAAGACAAAAAATAAACAGGAAATTATGATGCTTTGTTAATATCAATGGTCTTCAACATCCAAGAATCCAGCCTTTGAATCTAATCCAGAAAGTTTGTATTCAGTAACCTTCTTTCTGATGGTCCTTTGGCTGCTAAATTAACTCACTAGCCTCATCTCTACACATTTTAATGTATCCACCAAATATTTAGTCCATCTTTCAATAACCCAAAGCAACTAATATTAAGGCAGTCAAACATGCAAACAAACAAGTCGTTCTACTTTCAGTGACAAAATATTGGATTGGAATCTATCTTACCACAGTGCCATTCAGGTTTCCTTTTGGCCACACATAATCTAGGCTAGATGCAGAGGGCTGATATCTGTCCCCATTGTGTCAACCCAGATGACAAGGTATTAGGCTGTATAATGCAGGGCCCTACATCCAAAACACCCCAGACTACTTCTAATGAAAGGCAAAACAGCAGCAAGAGTTTTGTATTCTTTTAAAGCTGATACTCAGCAAAATTTAAAAATCATTAGAATTGAAATAAATCTTTTTTAAAAATTAAAAATAAGATTGGTTATTGTTGACCACATATAGACAGCAAAGGTTTAGGGACCAAACAGCATCCCAGCAGTTGTCCTGAAGGCTTGTGACCCAATTCTCATTGTGGATGCACATTGTCTGGATACATTTTTTTCCAGCAAATCCCCAATGCCTGCAATATTTGGTCTTGCATTTTTGTGATTTTTTACTTCCCATTTGCACTGTCTCTGACAGTGGGCTGAGAAATTTAACCCCCTAATCTTCTTTGCCATTCTCTTACTGCAATATTCCATTGTGGGAAGGAGGAAAAGAATCAGGCTTGGTTGAATAGATCTTTTGCATGGTCAGCTGAGCTCCTGCCTCTGTAAAGGGTAGAGATTCTGGAGGACGTACTGGACAGAGATTTAAAGGTGGGAGAAAGGAAACAATCAATTGCTTATAATGGCAGATACTAAGAAGCTAAGAGTATTCAGTGACAAAATATTGGATTCTATCTCATCATTGAACACTACAGCACAGAAAACAGGTAATTTGGGCCCTCTAGTGTGTACCAAAAACATCATATCTCTAATCCAACTGACCTGCACCCATTCCATAACCCTCCAGACCTCTCCTATCCATGTATCTATCCAGTTTAATTTTAAAACTTAAGAGTAAGCCCGCCTTTACCATGTAAGATGGCAATTTGTTCCACACTCCCACCACTCTGTGAGTGAAAAGCTTCCTTAATATTCACCTTTCACCCTAAGTGTATATCCTCTTGAATTTCTGCCCTAATCTAAATGGAAAGAGCCTACTTTCATTTACTCTGTCTATACCTCTCATAATTTTGTAAACTTCTATCAAATGTTTCCTCATTCTTCTATGCTCCCAGGAATAGAGACCTAACCTATTTAATCTTTCCCTGTAATTCAATTCGTGAAGACCTGGAAACATCCGAGTAAATCTTCTTTGCACTCTTTCAATCTTATAGATACATTTCTGGTAGTTTGGCGAGCAGAACTACACACAATCCTCCAAATTTGACCTCACCAATGTCTTTTACAACCTCACCATAACATCCAAACTCCTGTACTCAATACTTTGATTTAGGCAGGCCAAGATGCCAAGAGCTTTCTTCACAATCCTGTCTACCTGTGATGCCACTTTCACCAAATTGTGTATCTCAATTCCCAGATCCCTTTGTTCCTCTACACTCCTCAGTGCCTTATCTTTTACTGTGTACATCATACCTAAGTTTGTCCTTTCAAAATGCAATACCGCACTCTTCTCCGTATTAAATTCCATCTGCCACCTACTGGCCCATTTTTACAGTTGGTCCAGATCCCTCTGCAAGCTTTGAAAACCTTCCTCGCTGTCCACAAAGCCACCAAATCTTAGTGTCATCAGCAAACTTGCTAATGCAATTGTCTACACTATCATCCAGATAATTAATATAGATAACAAACAACAATGGTCCCAGCACTGAGACCTAAGGCATACAACTAATCCAAGACCTCCAGATTGAGAAGCAATTTTCCACTATCAATATCTGTCTTCACCCATTCAGCCAATTTTGAATCCAGTTTATAATCTCTCCATGGATACCTAGTGTCTGAACCTTCTGAACTAGCCTCCCATGTGGGACCTTATCAAAGACATTTTCTTGATTTACTTACTTGGTAACCTCATTGAAAAACTCTAAGATTTGTTAAATACTACTTACCATGCACAAAGCTATGCTGACTATCCTTAATCAGTCATTTTCTGTCCAAATATTTGTACATCCGATCTCTCAGAACAGCCTCCAATAATCTACTGGTTTACTTTTAGAGCCTTTTTTAAATAATGGAACAATATGAGCTACCCTCCAATTCTCTGGTACCTCACCTGTGGATAAGGATATTGTAAATATTTTTGCTAAGGTCCCTGCAATTTCTACACCAATCGCCCTCAATGTCTGAGGCAATATCATGTCAGGCCTGCGGGAATTTCTCTACCTTTATTTGCTGCAAGACAGCAAGGACCTCGTCCTCTTTAATCTCTATATGTTCCATGCCACTACTGCTTATTTATCTTCTTTGCTTATACACTATGCCAGATTCTTGAGTAAATACTGATGCAGAAAAACTGTTTAAGTTCTCCCCCACCTTGTGAGGCTCCACACATAGACAATCATTCTGATTTTATCAGGGACCAATTTTGTCCCTCGCTATTGTTTTACTCTTAACATGCTTATAGAAATCCTTCGGGTTCACCTTCACATTATCAACCAAAGCATATAGTGCAATGCATGATTCCCATGGATGCAGAGGGTTGATAGCCATTGATCTCCATGTCGTCAACCTAGACAACAAGGTGTTAGCATGGCCTCACATCCAAACTACCCCAGCTGATTTTCTGCAAAATTTAAAATTCATTAGAATTTAAGTAAATATCTTTTTTTAAAAAGTAAAAATAACTGATTGGTCATAGTTGACCACACATATACAGCAAAGATTTTGGGACCATACAACTTCCCAGCAGTTGTCTGGGAGGCTTGTAATCCAGAGTGAGCGGCCCTTCAAGACAAATGAATTTTGTCAATTTCAGTGCAAATATAATACCAGAATCTACCAGACTATGGGCAATTACCTGGGTACATTCTGTTCACAGAATTTATAAGAAGTCCTGTCTGGCTGGTTAATGTTCAATCAATCTACTCTCAAAATAATGGGCAATATCATTGATGGGCATCAAATGGGATTGAGTCACCAATGATAGGCTCACGAATGTCCAATTGGGTTGCACCAGACTCGGTCAATTCCAAACCTCACTGCATTGATCCATGCACAAACAAAAGTGCTGAACTGCACAGGTGAACTGAGTGTCTGTCCCTGATGTGGCAGCACTTAACTTACTAATGCGGTCATCAAGCTAAAATGTTAATTGTTCTCCTTGTGACGCACGCTACCTGACCTGTGGTTTCCAGCATTCTACATTTTTTAAATCTAGCATTTCAAGTTCAAGTTTATTATCATCTGACTGTACATATTGCCCAGTGAACCAGCTTTTCTCTGGACCATAGTGCACAATCATTCTCAATGCAGAGTAAATAATAATCACATACATAGATAAATGTACAATTAAAAAATATATAATTATTTTAGGATTACTTGGATCCAGGATGACGATCATCAATCTCACAGCCCACAGGAAGAAGCTATTTCTCAGCCTGGCAGTCCTTCTAATACTCTTGTACCTCCTTCTTGATGGTAGAGGGTCAAAGATTCTGTGTGCTGGATGGAAAGGGCCCTCAATAATTCTTTCTCTTTTCTTTGGCTTGGCTTCGTGGACGAAGATTTATGGAGGGGGTAAAAAGTCCACGTCAGCTGCAGACTCGTTTGTGGCTGACAAGTCCGATGCGGGACAGGCAGACATGATTGCAGCGGTTGCAGGGGAAAATTGGTTGGTTGGGGATGGGTGTTGGGTTTTTCCTCCTTTGCCTTTTGTCAGTGAGGTAGGCTCTGCGGTCTTCTTCAAAGGAGGTTGCTGCCCGCCAAACTGTGAGGCGCCAAGATGCACGGTTTGAGGCGATATCAGCCCACTGGCGGTGGTCAATGTGGCAGGCACCAAGAGATTTCTTTAGGCAGTCCTTGTACCTTTTCTTTGGTGCACCTCTGTCACGGTGGCCAGTGGAGAGCTCGCCATATAACACGATCTTGGGAAGGCGATGGTCCTCCATTCTGGAGACGTGACCCATCCAGCGCAGCTGGATCTTCAGCAGCATGGACTCGATGCTGTCGACCTCTGCCATCTCGAGTACTTCGACGTTAGGGATGTAAGCGCTCCAATGGATGTTGAGGATGGAGCGGAGACAACGCTGGTGGAAGCGTTCTAGGAGCCGTAGGTGGTGCCGGTAGAGGACCCATGATTCGGAGCCGAACAGGAGTGTGGGTATGACAACGGCTCTGTATACGCTTATCTTTGTGAGGTTTTTCAGTTGGTTGTTTTTCCAGACTCTTTTGTGTAGTCTTCCAAAGGCGCTATTTAAACAATGTTCCCAGTAAATGTCATCAATAAATGAAAGAGACAACCTGATTATCTTTTCAATTCTTTTGATAATCCTATGCATTAACTTCCAGTCTGATACTGTGTAGCTACCATACCACACAATGATGCAACCAGACAAGACACACTCAATTGCCCTCCTCAACATCCTTAGGATATGTAGGCTCTCTTGTGCCTTCCTGCCTAATGAGGAAATGTTGTGGGTCTAAGATAGGTCATCCTTTATATGCATAACAAAGAACTTATTGCTCTCCACTCACTCCATGATGGAGCCATTGATGTGTTATGGAGAATGGTTGATCTTCATCCTCCTGAAGTCTACAATCAGCTCCTTTGTCTTGTCTACGTTGACACTCAGGTCATAATACTCATATCATCTCACGAGTCTTCCAACTTCCTCTTGTCAACTCATCATAGTTGACGAAGATGCCAACTACAATCTCCATGATTCTGTTTGAACTGAATCTGGCCATGTAGTCATGAGTCAGCAATGTGAACAATAGCAGGCTGAGCACACAGCCGAAGTGTGCCAGTGGTCTGAATGATGGGACTTAAAATTTTGCTACCAGCCCAGAGTGATTGCAGCCTTTCAGTCAGGAAGTCCAGAATCCAGTTGCAGAGAGCAGTGCTGAGTCCCAGCAAAGGATTCTGAGGCAAGATCATGTTGAATGCCAAGCTGAAGTCAATTAACAACAGGCTGACATATGAGACATTGCTCTCAAGGTGGGTCAGAATGCAGTGGAGGGCCGAGGCTACAGCTTCATCTAAGGACTAGTCTGGATGGTAGGAAAACTGGAACAGGTCCAATGTTGCTGAAAGAGGCAATTTGATTCATTCTATTACCAGTCACTCAAAACACTTCATTATCTTAGAGGTCAGTGCTACAGGCAGCTACACGTTACCATCGTTCTTTTGGGCATCAGAATAATGGTGGCTTCCTTGAATCCTGTGGGGGCAGAGGATTGATGCAGTCAGATGTTGAAGATGTCACTGCATTGTTTATCATCCCTATTTCTGATTGCTTCCATTCTCCCACCCTTAAATTGCACCCTCCAGAATCTCCACCTTTTACAATGGTAGGAGCCCACGGGACCATACAAAAGATCTATTCAACTATGCAAAAGATCTATTCAACCAAACCTGATTCTTTCAGCTTCTTCCCACAATGGAATATTGCAGTAGGAGGACAGCAAAGAAGATTAGGATTTTACATTTCCAAGCCCACCTTTTATTTTCCTGACAGAGACAGTGAAAAGAGGAACTTAAGAATCACAAAAATGCAAGACCAAATATTACAGGCATTGGGGATTTGCTGAAAAAATTTATCAAGTCAATGTGCATCCACAATGAGAAATTGAATTACAATCCTACAAGTTTCAGATCAATGATTCCACATCAGAACCAGAAATATTTCCTGTTCACATAATTAAAGAGGCCCATTTCGTCTATTGAGTCCACATCAGCACCTCGAGCAACCCCATC
Organism: Narcine bancroftii; assembly: GCF_036971445.1. Classification (NCBI taxonomy): domain Eukaryota; kingdom Metazoa; phylum Chordata; class Chondrichthyes; order Torpediniformes; family Narcinidae; genus Narcine; species Narcine bancroftii. The sequence continues at coordinate 152,098,120 of NC_091471.1, forward strand.
AATCACATTCCCCACGTGGTTCCCTGTAATTCAATCTCTGTCCACTCCTCTCCAATTTTCTGACTACCCACCTTACCTAGGGGTAAGTTACAGTCACCAGTTAATCTACCAAATAGCATGCATTTGGAAAATGGGAGGAAACCAGAGTACCAGAGGGAAAACACACACGTAATCAGAGGAAGAGCATATTAGCTCAACAGAGACAAACCCTGAGGTCAAGATTGATGGGGATTGATTTTTTTTTTTAAATTTAGATACATAGCACCCTAACAGGCCTTCTCAGTCCACGATCCCCTACCGCCCTACACACCTAGTACGTTTTGAAGGGTGAAAAGAAACTTGAACCCCAAGAAAAACCCTCACAGACACAGGGAGAATGTATATACACCTTTGTAGCTGACCGCTACAAAGAAACACACGCACACAGTGTGGCAGGTTAAGATCACTCCTTTATTAGGGCTGGAAAGACTGCTTGTATACTGTTCAAGTTCCCGCCGTTTTTGCTGATTGACTCAGTCAGCCATATGAATGACAATAGTGGGTGGGAACACCCATGCATATGAATGCCCTTCTTCCCCATCCAGTTTCTGCTGAATTAGCTGGGCAACTTGACCAACGCTATTTTAGGGCTATTGGTCCGATGCTGCCCCAGCTTCTACCCCCGCTGGTTCGTTGTCCTGGGAGTCGCTTTAGCGGTCTCAGTCCGGGTCTGCTGCCGCGCAATGTGCTGGCCCGATCTCCGCAAATGCAGGCCGCCACACCTTAAGGACTGCTCAGGATTTGAACCCTAGTCCCAATCGCTGATGTTGTGACAGCATTGCTCTAGCTGCTATGCTAACTGTGCTACTGATGGAGCTGGATGGAACCAGCTGTGACATTAGTATGGGTTCAAGAAAGAGGTTGAATGGTCTCCCCTTCTCTTCACTTTGAAAGTTAAAACATGTTGAGTACTTAATGCCAATCCCAAGCAATTGACTGATTCAGAAGTACTTCTGAAGTGTTATTAATCCCCTCACATCAGAAAAGTAGTGAAGTTGAACATAGCAAGGTCTCAAAAACAACAGCAAGATAAATTATTGTCTGGTGATGCTGGTTCAAAGACAACTATTGACTTAAAAATGAGAATAACTCCTCTCTTAGTATCGCAGAGATATTACAACCCCAATTTGTCTTTTGTCAATAAATCAAAGTTTAAATCAACTTCTCTCTTAACAAGAAGTAGGCAATCACTGGGTCAAGACTGTCACCCATGTGGTTAAAGATCAAATTGTTTTACCAATACTCCATTAAGATGCTAACTACCTTCCACTCTGATGTGAACAGTAGGTCTCACGTATTGAAGCTGGAACTCATCATGCTGTCAAATATGATTAGTGTAAAATGACTTAATACTAATACTCAGATGAAGGAACAAAAGTCAAAGTGTGCAGTGATCTCCTCATTACTTTTTATGCCAGAGTCTGCCAAGTGATAATAACCACATCTGTGAAGCTGCAATTTTCTTTAAAATCTTATCATATTTCCTGGAGGCCTAATTCGATTATGTTTTCAAAAAAAGAATATCAAGGGCACTCTTGCAATTTAACAGCTTTCAAAAATAATGTATGTGGTGAAATAGCAAGAGAGTGGCCAGGGACTGGTTTCCTTTTAGTCTGCATGTCCACGGTAACAATCCTTTGGTTGTTCGGGTTTTTTTGCGAGCTTGCTATTTGCTCATCATCTCAGACTCTGTTCGTCATATCCTGTGGCCATGATTTCTTCAACTTCAACACTTACTTGGGTCATTACAAGCATCTTACCTGCATTATCTGGTGATGGCTCCTTGGTCATTTATCTGCAATGATAGAGACCGTACTTACGAGTTCTCCTAATAGCCATGCCACTGTTCTCTCGTGTCCTTTCAAGTGACAAATAGCATTTGTATTATTTACAGAACTGGATTTCGTCAAATGGCTTCTTCCACATGTGATTTTCTTTCAGTTAATATATTGTAGCTTGGACTAGAGAGAAAGGGCTTGATGCTGCAAGACTGAGGAATAAAATTTTGAATCATCCATTTCATGTCCGTAATGTTCCTATTGAATAGTGATGTTCATTGATCCTTCATGATTTGAACTTAACCATGCCGTTGGTAACCATCCTCTCCTTGACTTTTCCATCATTTTCAACATCAGTCCCATGAACAATTTCTGCAAGATTAGTCGATGAGGAGAGATTGAGTCATGGAGCTGTATTTGATTAATTTAGAAGAATGAGGGGAGATTTTATAGAATCGTATAAGATTATGAAAGGCATATATAAAATAGAGACTGGTAAGTTGTTCCCATTGTCAGAGGAGCCAAAACTAGAGGACATAACCTCAATATCCATAGTAGTAGATTTAGGACTGACATGAGAAGGAACTGCTTTTCCAAGAGGGTGGTGAATCTATGGAATTTGCTTCCCATTGAACCAGTGGAGGCTACCACAGTAAATGTGTTTAAGACAAGTATGGATATTTTTTTACAAAGTAGGGGAATTAAGGGATCTGGGAGAAAAGATAGCAAGGTGGAGTTGAGCCTATCATCAGATCAGTCATAATCTCATTGAATTTCAAAGCAGGCTGGATGGCCAACTCCTGCTCCTATTTTTATGCTTTTATGTTCTTATCATAGGTCAGTCACTGATTTGTTGCATTGCTATGCAAAAATATAAGCAGAAGTAAGCCATTTAGTCCTTGATCATTGCTGATCATCTGGCTCAAAGCCATTTTCCTGCACACCCTTGCTCCCCCGATATCTTAACATATATGAACCTCTTCTATGGTTGAATCTGCCATGTCCCTCTTGGAGGGAGAATTCTACATATTCACTAACTTTGGGCTGAAGAAAAATTATCCCATTTCTGGCTTGAATAGCCAACTCTTTTTATTGATACTGTGATCCCAGATACCTGCATGAAGGCAAACATCAACTCTGCACCAAAACAGACAACTTCCTTCATGTTCCAGTGAGGTCACCTCTCACTTTCTAAAGTCAAAATAGTACGAGCTGTGTATGCTTTACCTCTCCTCATGAAAAACAAAACCAAATCTGGTCCATCTCCCTCTATTACAATCGTCCTTGGGAAGGGAGACAAAATCCATGCATATTATTCAGAATCACTTTCACAGATCTCTGTGAAGCTTTTTGTTAGAGCAATAAATTTGGTCCTATTCTGCGGCTAATTCTCCATAGACTAATAAACTTATTTTTTGAATCCATTCCCAGAAGGTATATTTCTGATCATAGTCACTCAGTAGGGGAAAAAAAATTCTTGTTGCCTTTGTATTTTCTTATCGAATTAAGCCTGTGCCACAGTTCTTGATCCTTCCAGCAGTGCGAAAAAATTCTCCTCGTAATTTATTTAAACCCTTTACAATTTTAATATATCTATTTAATTTAGGCTCAAGCAACCTCAACTTACGTAATACATCTATATAACTGAAGTCCCTTTTCCGCACATTGCCCTTATAAATATTTTTGCATTGTCTTTATGAAGGATGTGGCACCCTGCTACTTCAAGTGTGATGCCCAGAGATGGATGAAATTCTCTGTCACACAAAGGTTCACTGTAACTCTTTGCTTTTTATTCTGTATATATTAATCAGTCTAGGCCTGTATTATTTTGAGTTACGATTTCAAAAGGCCAGAATCTCATTTGCCTTTTAAAGAGCTTCCTGTGTCAATTTTAACATTTCAAAAGACTTGTGCACACATAGTCCCAGAACACCCTGTGCCTGGACCTGGCTAAATTAACATTGCATCTCTTTATTCTACCTGCCAGAACATGTCATTGCACTATTCCCTCCATTCCGTTGCTAGTTACTTCAGAGATCATTATAAAATGTTATGATGTATGAAAGTTTAGTGATTTCAACATCTCCCAAGTCAAACCACAAAACAAAAAATATAAATATAATTAGAGGTCCATTTGGGTTTTACTGGCTGAAGCCTGATGCCAGCATATTTGTGCTGTTTCTTTGTAACAAAGAGGCTTTGGACTACCAGAAAACAAAGGATAACTCAAGTGGAGACAGTTAAGTAAGAAAATCTGCAGATGCTGAGGTCAAAGGAAATACACAAATGCACTGGAGAAATTCAGCAGGTCACGCAGCATCCATAAGAAGTAAAGGACTAGCAATGTCTCAGGCCTTTGTCAGAAATAAGCAGAAACAGGCAGAAAGAGGGAGGAGTATATGGGAGACCCAAATGCTTCATGGTCATGGTTACCCAGAACACTATAAAAATTTATTTGTCATTGACGATGCAGAAAAATCAATAAAGACCACAAACAAAAAAAAAATCAATAAATGCTCGGAGCAATCAGAAGGTCGAGAGGAATAGGTAAAAAGAGAAATAATGATCACTCCAGGTTCAGGACCTCAGCCAACTACTGCACACAGTCTAACAACCATCTCAGTATTATTTGTTGCAAGATGTAGCCCTTCAACCAGTCCATGGTGTTTTAACCACAGGATATCAGGAGATTTCAGGTTATGTTCTGATAGCTAAACCCAAGGAATAAAGCATACATGTTTTTTGCCAATTTATCATATTTGAATAAAAATACAGGTATTTTCCCAGATAATTAATGGAACACAACAGTACATAAAAAAATGTTATGAACTCTTCATTTCTGACATACTTTAAAACAGCTCTTAAATTATTTGTGTAGAAATAAATCCTCAGGTGATTTTGATGTGATTAAAAGTATTCTATGTTCTATATTAAGATGATGTGATTTTGATCAAAGCTGTCTAGGGCCTTTGAAAGGAGGCTGGGGCCCTTGTCATTGATGGTTAGGGATGGGTGGAGTGGTTACAGTCAGTGAGGATTTGCTAGAAGTGACTACAACCCAGGACCCAAAGGGAATAGTTAGTAGACCTAAGGGCAAAGGAGGAAAGCAAGATAAATTGCAGCCCTTATATGGGGAATGGTGCTGAATAAGAGATCAACAGACTTAAGGGCTTTTGTTATGGAATATTGAGAAATATTTATATTTAAGTCACTGTTTGCTACAGCTACCGAGTTTCATTTATCTGCATTTGGCACATACCTCTCCAAATAGAACACAGATCATTACAGCACAGTACAAGCCCATTGGTCCTCAATGCTGTGCCAACCAGTATGAACTTATTAAAAAAACTAAACCTTCCCTTCATTATATCCATAACTGTCTATTTTCCAGCATTCATGTTCTGGTCTTAGATTCTTATATATGTTCTTATAGCACCAGCATCATCCACAACCCCACCAATGCATTACAGACACACAATACTACCTGTGTAAAAGACCTACCCCGGTGTCTTTCCGAAACTTTCCTCTCCTCATCTTGAACAGATGACCTCTGGTCCATGCTATTGGCACCTCAGGAAAAACATGATGACTGCCCACCGTATTGATGCCTCTTACAATCTTTAGACCTCTATTAAGACCTCTCTTAGCCTTATTCACTCCAAAAGAACCTTTTTTTTAAAACAAGGGGACTCCATTTGCCAGTTTACAGTCCTCCAGTACCTCCCCTGTGGCCAAGGAAACACATTGCCAATGTCCCCAGTAATCTCTTCCCTCACTTCCTGTGGTAAACTGAGGTATATTTGAATGGTCCCAGGGTTTTAGCAATCCTAATATTTTTAAGATCCAACACTTTCTCTTTTTTAACCTCAACATGCCCCAGTACATAAGCTTGTTCTATACCGACGTCACATTGACAAAGGTCCCTGGTGAAGAGTGAGGAAAAGTATTAGTTTAAGATCTCCCCTACCTCCAGGAACATGCTGCCTCCTTTATCCAATAGCAGTCTGACCTTCACTCTCATCATTCTATTGTTATTTCCTATCCAGGTACCTTTCCAAATGACTTTTAACTTTTGTACTTGAACCCAGTTTTACAGCATCCTCTGGCAGTTCATTCCACATACCCATTAACGTCTGTGTGACAAAGGTATCACTCAAGTTCCTTTTAACTCCTTCCCCTCTCACATTAAACCTATATACATTTGTTTACTCTCCCTTAATCTGGGGAAAAGATGATAATGATTTACTTTATTTTTTTTTTCTTTTTCTTTTTTTTTCTTTGGCTTGGCTTCGCGGACGAAGATTTATGGAGTGGGTAAAATGTCCACGTCAGCTGCAGGCTCGTTGGTGGCTGACAAGTCCGATGCGGGACAGGCAGACACGGTTGCAGCGGTTGCAGGGGAAAATTGGTTGGTTGGGGTTGGGTGTTGGGTTTTTCCTCCTTTGCCTTTTGTCAATGAGGTGCCCCCCCTTTATCTATACCCCTTATGAATTTATAAACCTTTGCAGTCTTAGATATTATTCAGCACTCTTCACTGCATTCCCAAGTTTAGTGTCATCCACTAGGTTATTAAACATGCCACCTCCATTCTCATCCCTCATTTAAAAGCCTCCCACTTGCCAGACATCTGTTTACCTGCAAACAACCTCTCACAATCAACCCCTGCAAGTTCCTTCCTAATACCCTCTGAATTGGCCTAACCCCAATTTAGGACTTTAAGTTGTAGAGCAGTCCTATCCTTTTCCATAACTATTCCAACAACTCCCAATATCCCATGGTCTTATCAATGCCATCAACTCAATCATTGGTCCTACACCTAATACCAACTCTGATGCATCCCTTTCCAAATGGGAAGAATTTTAAAAATTCTTTATAAGCAAAGTTGAGAACATCAGAACTAACATTTCCCCCCTCCAGCAACAATCTAACTGTACCACAGCTCTGTTCTTCCAACCTGGACTGTTTCAGCCCATTCACACTACCCACCCTTGGAAAGGCAGTGTTCACCACGAAGCCGACAACCTGCCCCCTTGACATTATCTCTACTCCCCTCCTGAGGGATGTTTTCGATGCAGCTGGCCCTACCATCCTCTCTATTATTAACAGTTCCTTGGCCACCGGGACTGTTCCAATTTGTTTCGTGTGCTGTGGTTCAGCTCCTCCTGAAAAAAAACAACCTAGACCCCACCACACCCAAAAATTACAGACCTGTTACTAAACTTCCATTCCCGTCAAAGGTCCTCGAAAAAGTTGTTCTTGGCCAATTCTTGCCCTATCTACACCAAAATAACATATCTGAAAGTTTCCAGTCATGTTAAAAGCCCACCACTGCAGAGTTGGCTTTACTAAGAGTATGCTCAGTTCTATCTCTCCCTAAAACCCAATGATCAAGCAAAGATAACCACCATCAATGACTGTCTAGAGGACATAACGTGCTGGATGGCTCAAAACTTCCTGCAGCTATACAAAGGCAAATCTGAGATCATCTTATTTGACCCCTCCCTCCCCCCCAACTTCACCAAAAGTATCTCCAATACTCTTGGTAACTTATCCACCCTCATCAAACCACACATCAAATCCCTTGGTGTGATATTCGATTTTCCACCTTCAAGTTTGACAAACAAGTTAATACAGTAGTCAAAGCTAGCTTTTTTTCAGCTCCATCCTATTGCCAAGTCAAATTATTCCTGTCACTGAAAGACCTCAAAAGTTATCCACACCCTCATTTTCTCCTCTTTAGGCTACTCTAACTCTCTATATGGGAATTAGTCAGTCATCATTAACCCATCTGCAATGGTTTCAGAATGCTGCAGCAAGGCTCCTGACAGGAGTGAAAAAAAAGAGGGACCATATCACCCCTATTCTGGCCTCCATTCTCTGGCTACCAGTATGGCTCAGAATAGATTTTTAATTTTCCAGTTTGTTTACAAAATCCTTAATGGACTAGCTCCTCCTACATCACCAATCCCTAATGCCCTACTCCACTTCAAGTCCCCTCAGATCAGCCAATTTAGGGGGTTTAGTTGTTCCATGCTCAAATTGCAAACTCAGGGGAGTTCGCGCCTTCCCTATTGCAGGCCCCCAAACTGTGGAACCACACTCCTCCCTCCATCAAATCAGCTCCTTCCTTTAACTCTTTTAAATCCAGGTTGAAGTTGTATTTTTACTCGCAAGTTTTTTGAGGTGATTGTTAATTACTACATGTTGTATGTACAATTCTGAACCCTGAGTACCTGTTTTATACTGTACTTTAAATTTTTAAATTATTTTTCACACTATGAACCATATTAACCAAAATACACACAAACATTTCCGTCTTGAATATACAGTGTCATTTTCTCCCCTTTTCCCCCTCCCTTCCCTCCCTCCTTCCCACCCCCCTCCCTACCCACTAAACGTTCAACATATACAATACAATAACCCATTAAACAATGTCATCACACAATGAAAATAAACAAGAAAATTGTGTCATCTACTTTTACACACTGGGTCAGTTCATTTCGTCTTCTTTTCATTCTCTCATTTTAGGGGGTGAAAGTCCGTGGTAGGCCCTCTCTGTTGTGTTCCATGTACGATTCCCAAATTTGTTTGAATACTGTGACTTTATTTTTTAAATTATATGTTATATTTTCCAATGGAATACATTTATTCATGTACCATTGTTGTACTCTCAGGCTCTCTTCTGATTTCCAAGTTGACATTATATATTTTTTTGCTACAGCTAAGGCTATCATAATAAATCTTTTTTGTGCTTCATCCAATTTGAAGCCGAATTCTTTACTTCTTATATTACTTAGAAGAAAGATCTCTGGATTTTTTGGTATGTTGCTTTTTGTGATTTTATTTAATACCTGATTTAGATCTTCCCAGAACTTTTCCACTTTCTCACATGCCCAAATTGCATGTACTGTTGTTCCCATTTCCTCCTTACAGCGAAAACATCTATCTGATACTGTTGAGAGCCATTTATTTAACTTTTGGGGCATGGTGTATAGCCTGTGTTACCAATTATATTGTATCATGCTTAACCTTGTGTTTATTCTATTTCTCATAGTTCCAGAGCATAGCTTTTCCCATTTTTCATTTTTTATCTTTATGTTTACATCTTGTTCCCATTTTTGTTTGGGTTTACAGCTTATTTCATCATTCTCTTTCTCTTGCAGTTTGATGTACATGTTTGTTATAAATCTTTTAATTATCATTGTGTCTGTAATCACATATTCAAAGCTGCTTCCTTCTGGTAACCTCAGCCTGCTTCCCAATTTGTCCTTCAAGTAAGTATTCAGTTGGTGGTATGCAAACATTGTACAGTGAGTTATTTCATATTTGTACTTCATTTGTTCAAAAGATAATAAATTATTTCCCAAAAAACAATTTTCTATTCTTTTGATCCCTTTTCTCTCCCATTCTCTAAAGGAAAGGTTATCTATTGTGAAAGGGATTAGTTGATTTTGTGTCAATAATAATTTTGGTAGTTGGTAATTTATTTATTTTTTTCCTTTCTACATGAATCTTCTTCCAAATGTTGAGCAGATGGTGCAGTACTGGTGAACTTCTATGTTGCACCAGTTTTTCATCCCAATTATGAAGTATATGTTCTGGTACCTTCTCTCCTATTTTATCTAGCTCTAACTTGGTCCAATCTGGTTTTTCCCTTGTTTGATAAAAATCTGATAGGTATTTTAATTGTGCTGCTTTAAATAGTTGCTTAAGTTAAGATGTAATTTATGATCTTTACAGAACTTTGGTCAACATGAGTTGTTTTAAATGTATTAAATAAATAAATTAAACTATTTTAAAAATATTAGGATTCTAGTCACTGGTCACTAAAATTGAGGGGGATAGACAGACTAAATGTAGATAAGCTTTTTCGACTGAGGGTACGTAAGATCTAAACCAGAAAATATGGGTTAAGAGTGAAATTTAAGCTTTCTAATAGACATTCTTTTAGATATTTGCAAGTTAGTCTAAATTGAACACTTTTCCTCAAATTGCAGATTGAAATATTCTTTTCTAATTTTTTTTATTTTTCACACTATAAACCATTTCTTCTTTCTTTGGTTTGGCTTCGTGGACGAAGATTTATGGAGGGGTAATTGCCACGTCAGCTGCAGGCTTGTTTGTGGCTGACAAGTCCGATGCAGGACAGACAAACACGGTTGCAGCAGTTGCAAGGGAAAATTGGTTGCCTGGGGTTGGGTTTTTCCATACTGACCAAAATACATACAGACATTTTTCTCTTGAATATATACAGTCATTTTCTCCCCTTTTTCCCCCTCCCTTCCCTCCCTCCCTCTCCCTCCCTTCCCATTTATTCAAAGATCAATCTATAAGATACATTAAACCCGTTAAACAATGTCGTCACTTAATAAAAATAAACAAGAAATTTTTGTCTTTTACTTTTAAATACTGAGTCAGTTCATTTTGTTGTCTTCTCCTTCTGTCATTTTAGGTGGTGGAGGTTCATGGTAGGATTTCTCTATTGTATTTCATGTATGGTTCCAATATTTGTTCAAATATTCTGATGTTATTTCTTAAATTATATGTTATTTTTTTCTAATGGAATACATTTATTTATTTCTATGTACCATTGTTGTATTCTCAAGTTGTCTTCTAATTTCCAGGTTAACATAATACATTGTTTGCTACAGCTCGGGCTATCATAATAAACCATTTTTGTGCTCCATCCAAATTGAGTCCAAATTCTTTATTTCTTATATTACTTAGAAGGAAGGTCTCTGGGTTTTTTGGTATATTGCTTTTTGTGATTTTATTTAATATCTGGTTTAGATCTTCCCAAAAATTTTTCACTTTCTCACATGCCCAAATTGCATGTACTGTTGTTCCCGTTTCCTTTTTACAGCGAAAACATCCGTCTGATACTGTTGGGTCCCATTTATTTAACTTTTGGGGTGTGATGTATAGTCTGTGTAACCAATTATATTGTATCATGCATAACCTCGCGTTTATTGTATTTCTCATGGTTCCGGACCATAGCTTTTCCCATGTTTCATTCTTTATCTTTATGTTTAGATCTTGTTCCCATTTTTGTTTAGGTTTACAGTTTGTTTCCTTGTTCTCCTTTTCTTGCAGTTTGATATACATGTTTGTTATAAATTTTTAAATTATCATTGTGTCTGTAATCACATATTCAAAATTGCTTCTGTATTAAAATGAACATCTTCCCAAGGATACAATACCTATTTCAATCATTACCAATTCACCTAACAGAGAAATTCTTCAAAGAGCTTAAGAAAATAATAAGGAAATTCTTATGGAAAGGGGGGAAACCGAGGATAGCACTGATAAATTAACAGAATTGTTCAAACAAGGAGGCTTACAGCTACCAAACTTTAAGAATTACTATAGAGCAGCACAATTAAGATACCTATCAGATTTTTATCAAACAAGGGAAAAACCAGATTGGACCAGATTAGAGCTAGATAAAATAGGGGAGAAGATACCTGAACATATACTATATAAGTGGGATGAAGAATTGGTGCAACATAGGAATTCACTGGTATTGCATCATCTGCTCAACATTTGGAAGAAGATTCATGTAGAAAGGAATAAAATAAATTATCAACTACCAAAATTAATATTGACACAAAATCAACTAATCCCTTTCACAATAAATAACCTTTCCTTCAGAGAATGGGAGAGAAAAGGGATCAAAAGAATAGAAAATTGTTTTTCAGGAAATAAATTATTATCTTTTGAACAAATGAAGGACAAATATAATATAACTCACGATACAAGGTTTGCATACTACCAACTGAAAACCTACTTGAAGGACAAATTGGGAAGAAAGCTGAGGTTACCAGAAGGAAGCAATTTTGAATATGTGATTACAGATTGAAATATTCTTAATACACTTTTTGATCTACAATTTGTTCAGAGTGGACTGGTATCACATATTATATTGATCTATTGGATTTAAAATTAGCCCCAATGGCTAAGATTAAAGATGATTGGGAGAGTGATCTTAATATAATTTTTTCAGATGAAAATTGGTGTTCCACTCTTAGTTTGATTAATGAATCTTCATTTTGTGCAAGGCACTGTTTATTACAATGCAAGGTGATACACAGAATACACATGTATATGCTCAAATTATCCTGCTTCTATGCGGGTGTTGATCAATTTTGTGAAAAGTGTAATATTTTTGAAGCCTCGATGATTCATATACCTTGGAAGTGTCCGAAATTAGGAAGATATTGGCAGAATATTTTTCACTCTCTGTCAACTATTTTTAAGATTAAATTAGATCCATGCCTTTAACTGTCCTCTTTGGTTTTTCACATGAACCAGTTAAACTTTTACTGGCATCTTAAGAGAAGGTTTTAGCTTTCAGCACGTTGATAGCCAGACGAGCAGTTTTAATTAAATGGAAAGCTGAACTCTCACTGACTCATGCACAGTAACTACAGTATATAATGTCATACTTAAGTTTAGAGAAAATCAGACGTAATATTAAAGATAAAAAGTTTCAGTTTGAAAAAGTGTGGGGCCCATTTATCAAATACTATCATATTGGCAGTTTTATGTGATTTGGGTGCTCTAGTGCTGATCCGTCTGCCTTCTGAAAGTCGTGACTTGATCTATCTTTATATTTTTCTTGTAACCTTGATTAGAGGGAGGGGTTAGATTAGCATTAGTTTTAGGGTTTCTTTCCTTTTCGATAAATGGATTTATGGGGACAATCCCTTTTTTATATTTTATTAAGGTATAATGCGATTTGTTATCATAGTAAATAGTAAATGTTTGGCCTGGAAGTCAGCCTGAAGAAAACTGAGGTCCTCCATCAGCCAGCTCCCCACCATGACTACCAGCCCCCCCACATCTCCATCGGGCACACAAAACTCAAAACGGTCAACCAGTTTACCTATCTCGGCTGCACCATTTCATCAGATGCAAGAATCGACAATGAGATAGACAACAGACTCGCCAAGGCAAATAGCGCCTTTGGAAGACTACACAAAAGAGTCTGGAAAAACAACCAACTGAAAAACCTCACAAAGATAAGCGTATACAGAGCCGTTGTCATACCCACACTCCTGTTCGGCTCCGAATCATGGGTCCTCTACCGGCACCACCTACGGCTCCTAGAACGCTTCCACCAGCGTTGTCTCCGCTCCATCCTCAACATCCATTGGAGCGCTTACACCCCTAACGTCGAAGTACTCGAGATGGCAGAGGTCGACAGCATCGAGTCCACGCTGCTGAAGATCCAGCTGCGCTGGATGGGTCACGTCTCCAGAATGGAGGACCATCGCCTTCCCAAGATCGTGTTATATGGCGAGCTCTCCACTGGCCACCGTGACAGAGGTGCACCAAAGAAAAGGTACAAGGACTGCCTAAAGAAATCTCTTGGTGCCTGCCACATTGACCACCGCCAGTGGGCTGATAACGCCTCAAACCGTGCATCTTGGCGCCTCACAGTTTGGCGGGCAGCAACCTCCTTTGAAGAAGACTGCAGAGCCCACCTCACTGACAAAAGGCAAAGGAGGAAAAACCCAAAACCCAACCCCAACCAACCAATTTTCCCTTGCAACCGCTGCAATCGTGTCTGCCTGTCCCACATCGGACTTGTCAGCCACAAACGAGCCTGCAGCTGACGTGGACTTTTTACCCCCTCCATAAATCTTTGTCCGCGAAGCCAAGCCAAAGAAATCATAGTATTTAACTAATTTATACATATAATCATTTTAATAGACAATCATATTTAATAATTAGAGATGGAATTTAAAATTTGTCATATTGAGCATTTACTTTGATTTTGTGCTATGTATGTGTTATTATTTTGCCTTTATTAACATCTTGTTTATGGATTGTTATGTTAATGCAATACAAATATTTTAAATGAAAGGGAAAGTTTAGAGGGAACATAAGGGGGGGTTAACTTCTTCAAACAGAGAGTGGTGGGAGTGTGGAATGAGTTGCCAACTGAAGTGGTGAATGCAGGTTCAATTTTAATATTTAAGAAGAATTTGGACCAGTACATGGATGGGAGAGGCATAGAAAGCTATGGACTGCATACCAGTTAGAGGCACTAGGCAAAAATAAAAATGGTTTTGCATAGTCTCAAAAGCTGAAGGGGCCTGTTTATGAGCTGTAATGTTCTGTGGTTCCATGGTCCAAAAATGGTCCTCTTCTAACAGCTCAGTCATTTGCCCTGCCTTACTTCCAAAGACAATGTCCAGCATTGTCACTTCTCTATTTCAGTTAAATACCTCCCAAACCACATCAATGGTGCTGAGGCAGTGAAAGAAGACAGTTTTAAATTCCAAGGAGCAAGTGTCTTCAGTGGCTTATCCAGGTCGCCCATGTTGATACATTGGCCAAGAAAGTGTGTTGATAGATCTACTTCCTCATAAGCTACCATCTGCAACCTGAACAGGTTCTACAAATGCACCATGGAAAGCATCTGATCAGGGTGCATCATTGTGTGGTACAGGAAATGCAGTAAGAGTAAAAGTTTGAGAACTCAGGACATCACACCCTTTCCCATTCATCAACTCCATCTACAACACCCACTACCTTCAAAAAACACCCAACATTTTAAAGCACATGCCATCCTAGCCACACAGTCTTTGATCTCAGCCCTACCCATGACCTGAGTTTACGTCTTATCCAACAAGCCTCTTGCATTGAAATAACTGCCAGTAAGTCCACTGGTTATTTTCTCACTGAAGACACACATGAGACTGCAGATGCTGGTATCTGAAGCTGAACAATCTGCAAGAGGAACAACTTAAAAGATTTCAGCTCAAAACATTGACCGTTTGTTTTCTCCCACTGATGCTGGTGGATCCATTGAGTTCCCTCAGTGGATTGTTCTTAGCTTAGTCTTTTCTCCCTCCCTAGCATGCTTCTGCCTAACCTTTCTACTGAATATGCTCTCTTTAACTTCCATATTTCCCTTATTCTTCTCATATGCCAACTATAGCTTTGGATCGCAGCCCCTTACCCCACCAAACTAGTTTATACTCTCCCAGGTAGCACAAGCAAATCTCTCTGTTGCAATATTAGTCCCACTACAGTTCAGGGAGAATCTGTCCCTCTTATACAGGGCATTTTTTCCCCCAGAAATATCCCAGTGCTCCAGCTGCACAGTCTCCTCAGCCACACATTCATCTGCCCTCTCTTCCTATTCCTATCCTCACTAGCACATGAGACCACGAATAACCCTGAGATTAACCATCTGACTAATTCCACAATATTCACTCTGCAGGACCACATCCCTTTTTCTCCTATATCAATGATGGTAAAGTGTATAATCACCTCTAGTTACTCACCCTCTCCTTGGAGATATCCTTGTCCCTGGCACCCAGGAGACAGCATATAATGCTGCTTTTAGCAGCAACTAAATCTTATGTCTGGACTCTAAGTACCAAATCTCTTATTAATCACAGTTCCCCTTCTCTCCCCATCCCTTGCTGTGCCCGAGAGCCAGTCATAGAGCAACAGACCTCGCTACTGCTGCTCTCCCAAACTCTCACCCCCCACAAAATATCCAGAATGAGGTGGTGCAACTGGACACATATCCCAACAGTATAGTCACTGTGGTGATAGAATGCTGGTGATAC